>NW_024747156.1:0-48757 GCF_018991925.1 Homarus americanus
AGCTCTACTAGCTCCTTGTAGTCGCCACGTGTAAATGGTTGGGCTAGAGATTCATGGAAGAAGTCAGCCAGCTCCTGCTGGCGCTCCTCAAACACTCCAGGCATTGTGGGGAAGTAGTATTTATCTTTTTCATTGTACGCCAGTTGAGAGAAATGGGTCTTGAACCTAGAAATGCAATTATTTGGATTCTTGTATTTCTTACTAATCTATAATATTGTTCAGGGGTATTAAGATTGATGTGATCGACATTTGCTTAGTGTTGGTATATCATATAAGTCTAATAAAAGAAATTCCACTAAATTTGTTCATTAGATACTAATATTCCTTGTTATTATGTAAAGCCGGCGGTGCTAGCTCAAACATGCACCGATCTCCAAGAAAATTTACAGGGGTGTTTCCTAGATAAATATACAACACTAAAACTTTGAACAGCATTGTAGGACCATTTTTTTATTTTTTGAGGGCAACGGTCACACCCTGACCATCACCCATAACATGCTTCACACATATGCTCAGAGCACACCCATACTTTAAGGTGTTACCGCTTTTCATCAACCTTGAAGAAGAACCCCTACGTCCCACGTGTGCAATCAACCAATGACGAGCGTTGATTACACACCTGGACTTGGTTAATTCGATCACATACACCCAATACTGAGGAGATAAATGTCTCTATTGTTATATATATGTATGTTTATATGCTGCCTTTATTGAATATATATATATTATATATTATGTTACTTCTTACCAAAGTCAGAAAGTGTTTAGGCTTGTGTAAATACGAAATGTGTTAGGCACGTTGTAACCAAGAACAGAGAATAAACAGCCAGCCAGACAGACCATGTGACTCTTCATTCTCCCATTAAATAACCCAAGATACTACACTGGCGACGAGGATGGGATTCTCAAAATGTTGGTGAAGTCCTTGAAGAGAGGATAGTGACCACTGAAGGGAAGGTTACTCTGAACCTGGAGAATTTAAGTGGAGAGAGCAACCATGGCTGGCGTCAGTGGATACATCGGACGAGTGGGGGAGTATGATGCAGACAAGGAAGGTTTCACATCATATTGTGAGAGAATGGACTTCTTCTTTCTGGCAAATGAATTAATGGACGACGGTGGGGATGCGGAGAAGCGAAAAGTCCTTGAAAAGAAAAGGAAAGCAATCTTTTTGACAGAGGTAGGAGCTAATGTTTATTCTACTCTGGTCAATCTGCTTACTCCAGACAAACCCAAAGACTCCTCACGGATTCAGATTACCAAGATTCTGAAGCAACATTTTGATCCTGCTCCACTTGAGATCGCTGAAAGTTACAGATTTGGCACCAGAGATAGAGGTAAAGATGAATCTGTAAGTAATTATATAGTAGCTTTGAAGAAGTTATCCTTTCACTGTAACTTTGGACAGTTCTTGAACCGAGCTCTAAGAGACAGGTTTGTAATAGGCCTGAATTATGAAAAAATACAGAATAAGTTAATGAGCACCACTAACTTAACTTTTGAAAGTGCATGTCAGATAGCTACAAGCATGGAATTGGCCGAGAAAAACACCAGAGAATTTGTTCCCAATGCTGGTAGTGAAACAGTTGGCAGTAGTGGCTCAGTGTGTAAAGTAACTGTAGCCAAAAGGAATAAGTATGCCACAAAACAAGGAACACATGCTGATTTAAAATGTAAGAGGTGCCGAGGGAAACATGAAAGCTTTCAGTGTAAGTTCAAGAATTCAAAATGTTACAATTGCCAACGTATTGGACATATTGCTCCTGCCTGTAGAAGTGATAACGGTAGAGTATATGCCGTTGAAGGTGGAGAGAAGGAAATGAAAAACAGTATTCATGAGAGTGTTAGTAATTTTGGATCTGATAATGATGAGAGTGCCCATGTGTTTACTATTTACACCAGTCGTGAAGAGAAAGTTAAACATAGGTATAATGTGGACTTGTGTATTAATGACACACCTGTAACCATGGAAATGGATACTGCAGCTGATTTCTCAATAATGAGTAAAGATATGTATGAGAAACTATTTGCGCATGTGCCTTTAGAAGACTCAGGTGTCAAGTTGAGAACTTATACTGGAGAGATTTTGAACACAGAAGGTAAATTAGAGTGTGAGGTAAAGTACAAAAATCAGAATTTAAAGTTGCCATTAATTATAGCTAGTTATGTGAATAGACCAACTTTGTTAGGTAAGAACTGGTTGCGTGAACTTGAGATGGACTGGAAGGAGATATTTAGTGTTAGAATGTGTAACAGTATTCCAGGTCTTGAGAAATTGCTTGAAAAATACAAGATTTTATTTGTAAAGGGACAGGGTGGTATAAAGGGTTATGAAGCTCATATCACCATTGACAAAGATGTTACACCCATATATGCTAAGTCAGACCTGTTCCTTATGCATTGAAAGGTGAGGTTGAGAAGGAATTAGACAGACTTGTGAGTGAGGGAATTATTGTGAAAACCGCCAAGAGCAATTGGGCTGCTCCAATAGTAATTGTACCTAAAGCTGATAAATCTGTTAGACTATGTGGTGATTATAAAGTTACCATTAACCAAGCTGTTGAGGATGAGCAATATCCCTTACCCACATCTCAAGATTTGTTTGCTGCACTAACAGGTGGAACCATTTTCACTAAGTTAGACTTGTCCCAAGCATATGCTCAGGTCTCTGTTGATGCTGAAAGTCAACAGTACCTTACCATCAACACTCATAAAGGATTGTATAAGTTCAAAAGGTTGCCTTATGGTGTTAAAAGTGCACCAAAGTTATTTCAGTGCATCATGGACAAAATTCTTGTGGGTCTTCCCAATGTGTTATGTTTTCAGGATGATGTCCTTATTGTTGACAGTGACATCCAAAATCATGTCAAAACCCTAGCCACAGTATTCGAAAGATTGTTGGCACACAATGTCAGGCTCAACAAGAGCAAATGTTCATTCCTAGCTAAAGAAGTAACTTATCTTGGCTACAAAGTGAATGCAGAAGGGCTGAGACCTGTAGAAGATAAAGTAGGAGCCATAGTAAATTTACCTGCTCCAAAAAATGTCAGTGAATTGAAAGCTTTCCTAGGTATGATACAGTATTATTCAAGGTTCTTGAGTGGACTTTCATCAGTTTTAGCCCCTCTGCATGAACTATTAAAGAAAGGGATACCATGGAAATAGAACAGTGCAACTCAGAAGTCATTTGAAGATTGTAAAGCTGCTCTGTCTAGTACTGATGTTTTGGTCCACTATGATACCAGTAGAACACTGAAGCTTGCTTGTGATGCATCGGGCTATGGATTAGGTGCTGTCATAAGTCACATAATGGATAACGGTGAAGAAAGACCCATTGCATATGCCTCGAGAACTCTTACCCAAAGCGAGAAAAATTATGCACAAATAGAGAAAGAGGCTTTGTCTATCATATTTGGAGTAAAGAAATTTCACCAGTATCTATATGGGAGGAATTTTGTTTTAATAACTGATCACAAGCCTCTCTTGGCAATTTTGGGTCCTAAATCACCTGTTCCTACACTTGCTGCAGCAAGAATGCAGAGATGGGCTTTGATATTGTCTGCATATGACTATGAGATACAGTGCAGACGTTCAGATGATCATTCCAATGCAGATGCTTTGTCAAGGTTGCCAGGTAGTGGATCAAATGATGGAGTAGAGCCTAAGGTTTATGCTGTAACCATGATAGCAGAAGATTTTCCAGTCACCTCCGGAATGATTGCTCATGAAACTAGGAAAGATGTTGTATTAGGAAGAGTCCTGGAGTATACACTAAATGGATGGCCAGAGATTTGTCCATCCTTAGACTTTCAACCGTATCATTTAAGGAGATGTCAATTATCAGTAGAACAGGGATGTGTGTTGTGGGGTATGAGGGTGTTAATTCCACAGCGTTTTAGAGGGCAAATTTTGAATGAACTGCATTTTGAACATCCAGGTATATGTGCTAAGAAAGCACTGGCCAGAAGTTTTGTGTGGTGGCCTAAAGTGGATGGTGAAATAGAAATGATGGTACGTGAGTGCTCCGTTTGTAAGAATGTTAGGAGTATGCCACCCAGCACACCTTTGAAAACCTGGAAATGGCCTACCCATCCCTTCCAAAGAGTACACATTGACTTCTGTGACAAGGGAACAGACAAATTTCTTGTATTAATTGATAGTCATTCAAAGTGGATTGATGTTAAGCACATGTACAGTACTAATGCTGGTAGCACCATTGATGAATTAAGATTAATGTTTGCCGAACATGGAATACCAGAAGAGGTAGTTTCTGACAATGGTCCTCCATTCCAATCATCAGAGTTTAAAAACTTCATGAGATTCAACGGTGTAAAGCATTATGAGGGCCTCTGAGTGCCAGTAACAATTCCTTTTACTCTCATACTTATTACCATTGGTAGCGTGACGAGAGGAGGCTCGTGGGTAGATGTAATGATAGTATCAAGCAATAGGGAAGAAGTAACGGTAAATACTGTTGGTAAATAATAGACACAATATACAAATACAAAATTTATTTAAACATTAATATGAAATTAGGAGAAAGAATTTATTTGTACCAACAGACGAAATCTAGTGCTAGGCCCTCAGGCTCAACATACTCACACCACTACTGGGTGGACATACCCAATAACACTTCCAACCCTACTGGGTGGACATACTCAATAACACACAACTCTTATAGTCACTTAGCACCATAAAGACCAAGGCAACTGCCACTACCACCTTCAGTCGTCAGGAGTGATACTCAAGCGACAGCCATGAGGTCCAGCCACCATGGAGTACTTTCCGACGAACTCTGGAGATCCCAGTGGATTAATCCCACCACACAAATAGCCCTACGGAGTTAGACACTCATCCACCAATGATGGGGGCTGGTAGTGGTGTGTGGCTTGGTGATCCGGGGCCACCTCGCAGGCCGAGCGTTAGGGCCAGACGAGCCAGCTATGGGGGCCATAGGTAGTCTGAAGTGTCTGACGGCCGGGTCTCACGAAGGTAACTCATCCTACTGGACCTCGGACATCTCCCCAGACATAGTGGATACAACATCCACGCTACAGACACGGCCTAGGCTGCGTTAGGGACCTGTATGGGTGAAGGGACGGGCACTCACTAACGGTGACAACAACATCACGTTTCAGGGGACGTTAAAGACGTAAATATGACTTCACTCAGAGCATATCAGCTACGTTACTGTAACACTTGCACAATCAACTATTAATTGGGTCAAATCACTTAAATAAGGGCGAATTACAACACAGTGGAATGGCATACCTGTATGGGTGAAGGGACGGGCACTCACTAACGGTAGAAATACCCGCGGCGCCCTCACTCAAAATAGGCCAGGTAGTCCACCTACTTCTATTCCGATGAATTAATTTACTGTACACTCTGACGTTGAAACTGAGACTATAAACTCAGTTTCATTCCCTACTATTATCTTCACTAACAATGCTCTGACTCAGCTATCAAAAGCAAAATTTAATTGATTACAAAGGGTTGGATGGCAACAGGTCCCAACATACAGCGTCTGCTACGAAATCCGTGGATCATATTCAAAGTTCCCTACAAACAAAGACGGGGAAACAGAGAAAACGGGGGACGTTTCCACTGGGGGACTCAGAAGGTTTTGTGGACGTTTGAGCGTAATATGAATCCTTAAGGTTTTCAGGTTAGCCGTTATCACGATCATGACAGCATGTACTGACCCCACCCTATCATCCTGCCTCTAATGGTGAAGCTGAGAGATCAGTTAGAATTGTAAAGGAAGCACTTTCCAAGCAGGTAATTCAAGGAACTGTAGGAAAATCAATGAAACACAGACTAGCAAATTTCTTACTCAGATACAGAACCACGCCACATAGTGTGACAGGATGTACTCCTGCAGAGTTAATGGTGAAGAGACAGTTGAGAACAAGATTAAGTTTAGTTAAACCAAGTCTGTTTGAAGTTGTAGAGAGGAAACAAGCTCAACAAAAAATGTATCATGATAATAGTTCCAGTGAAAGAGCCTTCAAGGTAAATGATAGGGTGAGAGTTAGGAACATGGCTAAAGGTTATGGTACTGTCACGTGCCTGTAGCGCTCGGGAACTCGCATAGCTTGAGGCATCTGTTCACGCTTCCATTTCACACAAGCTACTAATAATTTGTTAATTGTACTTATTATATTATTATTGTTCTTAGTTACTTAAGTTAATTGTATATTTATGTATGTAATTTATATGCATCATTGTCTTACTCTGTTAAGTCAACTCAAGAGTAATATTGATTAATTATATAAAATATCCAGCAAATGTCTAGATCACGTGAGATAAGACGCCTTCTCTGCGGCGTACCCACGCCACCCCAGTAGCGAAACAACCGTGGCATAGGTTAGACGTGTCAATTCGTTCTCTAGCCTTGACCCTTGTCTTGTGCTTTATCAAGTCTTCTGCAATGCCCTAGGGGTATCAGGTATTAGTGACACGTTTAGTTAGGCCTAGGAAGGGATCCTGGTGGTAAGGAATCTCCTGTTTGGTGGGGATAATCATTTTGTATTGATTGTTGTATATATATATTTCGTATGTCTTGTGTAATATAATAATGTTAAGTAATAATTGTTTGGTCTAACTCCTTACAGCATATTTACGCCCTTCCGGCATCACTCTTATATTATACACTTACTTATTCCCTTAAATTCATGTTTGCTAGTCATTACTCCCTTTAAAACATAAATTGAATTAATTAATTATCTTCCCTTTTGTGATTCACTTATTTCAACTGTTCTTACTTTTTCAAGTACATTTAGTTGAGTAGGTTTTTGGTGAGGATAATTATTGCCGTGTTCCCTGTTTGTACCTTTATTTGTTAATAACTTGGGGTAGGATTCACTCCCCAAGTATAAAGGATATTGGGATCGCGACAGTACTGTACATGCAAAGTGGATAACTGGTGTCATTGACAAGGTATGTGGATCTAGGATATATTTAGTGAAATGTGGTAACTCTTTGAGATATGTTCATGTGGATCACATCATTCAGGCACATGACGAGATGAATGTAGCACCAGGACATGATGATAAACTTGACACAGTTTCAGATGATCATCATCATGATGATGTCAAAGATGATGTTTCCCAGCATCCACTCACTGTGTCAACTGATTGTAGTGATGATATGTCTGTCACTGATAATGCACAGAGTGCAAGTGAAACCCCTGTAAAACTTGATGGAGGGAATAGTCTTAGAAGATCAAACAGAGTTAGGAGACCTGTAATTAAATTAGACCTCTAATTATCTAAATTGTGAACAGGCCTTTCAAAACTGTTTAGTTAGGAAGTTATATTTGTTGTGTTCTATTCTCTTCTTCCCTGCCATATGTAATTCTGTAAGTTTTGTTTATTTAGGATTTGTAGCAGCCATGCTCTCTTTTGAAAGGGAAAAATAGTGTTATATATATATATGTATGTTTATATGCTGCCTTTATTGAATATATATATTATATATTATGTTACTTCTTACCAAAGTCAGAAAGTGTTTAGGCTTGTGTAAACACGAAATGTGTTAGGCACGTTGTAACCAAGAACAGAGAATAAACAGCCAGCCAGACAGACCATGTGACTCTTCATTCTCAAATTAAATAACCCAAGATACTACATCTAGGGGATTTCAATGTACATCACAGAGAGTGGCTTGGTTCTGCAAGGGATGACCCAGGTGGAGCTGAGGCACTCTCTTTTTCCTTACTTAATGATTTGGAACAAATAATCAAACACCCTACACGCGTTCCTGATCGACACGATCAACTTGCTAACATTCTTGATCTTTGTTTTACCTCTAACCCCTCACACTATTCATACTCAATTTTTGCCCCCTTAGGGTCTTCTGATCACAACCTTATTTCTATTAAATCAAACTGGGCACGACCACCTCCCCCACCCCCCTCTAAACGTCAACTATGGCACTATCGGAGGGCAAGCTGGCAATCCTTGCGAGAATTCTTCACCGACTTTCCTTGTGATGAATGTGCTTTTCCACTCGGGATGCCTCATTATGTGCTGACAGCATTGCTGGGGTTATACAGGGCGGTATGAGTGCATTTATCCCATCTTCTACCAAAACTTTCACATTACAATCATGGTTTGATCGCTCCTGCTCTCTTGCTTGCAGGGTGAGAGATAGGGCATATCGAGCTATGAAACTATCTCCTTCTCCTATTACCCACACCTCTTTCATTACTTCTAGGAATCGTTGTAAGGCTATTCTTCGTAGGGCCAAGCGGAATTTTATTAAAAGAAAGACTGCTGTCCTGACTAATTCTTCCTCTAGTAAATCCTTCTGGTCCTTAGCTAAAAACATCTGTAACAACTTCTGCACGCCTTCTTTTCCTCCCCTCTTCCGTCCCAATAACTCTATAGCCAACTCTCCCCCTGAGAAAGCCAACCTCTTTGGCACCTTATTCTCCTCTAATTCCACCTTAGACGATTCCCACTCTACCCCTCCTACCCCTGCACCTCCTACTGAACCTATGCACTTTCCTATAATCTCCACTCGCAGGGTTGCCGGTGTGTTATCCAGGTTGGATGTGAGTAAGGCGCATGGACCGGACGGAATACCCCCTCGTGTTCTGAGGGAGTGTGCTGAAGCCCTGGCCCCTGTGCTTGCTCGCCTCTTTTGCCTTTGCCTCAAAACGAAAACTTTTCCTTCTTCTTGGAAGCATGCCTTGGTTCAGCCCATCCCGAAGAAGGGTGCCCATTCTAATCCCTCTAACTATCGCCCCATTGCCCTAACTTCATCCCTCTCTAAAATTTTCGAAACTATCTTGAACTCCCATTTTCTCCGTCACCTTGAACGCCTTTCTCTTTTGTCGGATCACCAGTATGGCTTTCGCCAGGCAAGATCTACTGGTGATCTGCTCTCCTTTGGTCATCCTCTCTTAGGGATTATGGGGAAACTTTTGTCGTGGCCCTCGACATCTCCAAAGCATTTGACAGGGTATGGCACAAGTCTTTGCTATCTAAACTTCCCTCTTTTGGTTTCTCTCCCCCACTTTTTCTCTCATCTCTAGCTTCCTTGAGAATCGATCCATGGCAGTTGTTGTCGAGGGATCGATTTCTCGCTCTTTCTCTACCAATAGTGGCGTCCCACAGGGTTCTGTTCTTTCACCAACTCTCTTTCTTCTTTTTATCAATGATTTACTTCACACTACAACTAATTCTATCCATTCTTACGCCGATGATTCTACTCTTCACTCTTCCTCACTGTATGATATGGACACGAAGTAGTACCTTAAGCTGTGTATTATTATATTACTCTTATATTACTCCATTAATTATGTATAGTAAAGTATTACAGAACATGTATTAATTCTATGTAATATTCCCATTTATTGTGCACCATATTATGTATATAAATTATCATATTTACATTGTATGTATTCAGCTTGTGAATGCTGGCATCTGTACATCCCAGCGCGCAGTAATACATAGATGGAGAGAGAGAGTGAAGACAGAGTCCTTGTGGTGTGGACGCGAGCTTCTGGGTCCCCTCTGTATATATATCTCCCGTACGAGAATAGAACCTACTTTTAAGATAACAAGTGTTTGTGTATACCTTCAGTAGTATAGAACATTTGTGGGTATTCAAGACAAACGTCAGACTCACATTTTCCCCTTCCTCCTAACTCTCAAACTAGATCTGTTTCTAGAACTGATATCATTACTTCTATCAACGCGGATCTGTGCAGCATCTCTGAATGGGGAGATACAAACTTGGTTAAGTTCAATGGTAACAAAACTCAATATTTACCAATTACACTTTGTAAAGTAGACGATCTCCCACCAATTACATTTCAGGACGCTATCATCCCCCCAAATTCTGAAATAAATATGTTAGGCCTCACCATTTCCTCCAATATGTCCTGGAAATCACACATCCTTATTATAACTAAAGCTGCCTCCCGAAAGTCGGGAATGCTGTACAGATGCCGCAGCTACTTCACTCCTGAGCAGTTGCTCCAAGTATATAAGGGATTCATTCGTCCTAACTTGGAGTACTGCTCTCATATCTGGGGTGGCTCTTCTTCTGTCCAACTATTAGATAGGGTGGAATCCAAGGCATTTCGACTTATTAACTCTCCTCCTTTAGTCGACAATCTCTCTCCCCTTTCTTTTCGCAGCAATGTTGCTTCACTCTCTCTCTTTTACAGGTACTTTAACGGGAAATGTTCAGGGGATTTGGCATCCTGTGTACCGCCGGTAAGGCCGTGGGTTCGTAACACACGTCTTGCCCGCGATGCCTACCATTTCTCTGTTGATATCGGTCACACGAGAATAGCCCGTTATAGTGCCTCCTTCTTTCCTCACACAGCCAAACTGTGGAATGCTTTGCCTTCTTCTGTGTTTCCATGCTTTTACAATCTATCTCACTTTAAAAAGCTGGTTTTCCGGCATCTTCGTGGTGTAGATTAATACAGTATAACCTTTTTTTCTATATTTTTAATTTCTTTCCGTTCTTTTTTTTTCGCCCCCCAGGCTGCGTTGTGGGTCGTTTGACCTGTGCCCGGGTTGGCTGATTCCCGTAAAAAAAAAAAAAATGTACCCACTAGACCTCTGGTCTCAGTGTGTGACCTTTCATTAACTCAGGCTGCACTCAGTTTACTCTCAGTGCTCCATGGACAGGAAGAGAGTGACTGTCAGCAGGTGAACCCTGCCCAGCTGAGGGAGGGGTTCTATTTTCCCGTTAGTAAGAGTTTTCACTTACTGTCTGAAAAGATGTGGTGTTGTACAAACCAAGATGGGGAGATTTGATGACCTGGAACGACCACCTACCAAGTGCGGACACTGATCCCACGTAGTTAGTCGTCAGGACCACCCGTTCACCTCGTGTTTGGCCAGCTATATGACTGCTAAACACTCGTTGACCGAGCGACCGACCGCATAGCTTCTCAAAAACCCACTGTCTGAGATCGAATAAAACTTACTTGCAAAACTGATGAAATGTGTGCGGGAAGAGACGGGGCCACGTGGTCGTTTTCCTTGGCAAAGACTCATGGATGACGTCCGCTTGGCCTAAACGCCTGTGCGCTACTGATACAGCCCGCCTCGGGTCTCCCCAAGATGTTCGCCTCGCTCAACCCAATGACATCATCTTTCTCGTAAACTTATAAATTCTTTGGGACACACAAAACATATTTAGACTGAGAAACGATCTACAGTAACTTTAAATTTAAAAATTGTACCTTAACTTCATGAATCGTGTCTACATTAATTCAATAAAGCACATTTAGTTTTATATAGGCCTCGTTCAAAATGCTTCCACCGCGCTTGAGGGCATTGCTTGAGCTTACTTGACTCTCCATGAGGCGTGGGTGTTTCAGCCTGGCCTACTTATGCTTTCCTGTTTCGGCAGATCGGTTATTTTCGTTCTAACGTTTCTAAATATCACCGAAATTTCTGAATATTACACACACACACATATATATATATATATATATATATATATATATATATATATATATATATATATATATATATATATATATATATATATATATAGATATATATATATATATATATATATATATATATATATATATATATATATATATATATATATATATATATATATATATATTAGGGTGGTCCTTATTTTTGCAACTTTGGAATTTTTTACCACAGACCCTGCTAAAGGTGTCCATTTAGGACAAAAACATAGTGTTAGAGTTATTTTTAAATAAAATAATATTTGGAGGTTGCTCAAAGCTGTCAAAAATTAAGTAATCGATGTAGTCGATTACTTTGTAGCCGATTACGCCCACCACTAGTGCGTCGCATTTGGCACGATTGTGGTGAGTTTTTGCTGGTCATAATTGATGAGTAGGGAAATTAGAAACAGTTCTGCAGAGTATTCTCATTATTAATTTATATTAATAGTTAATTTCTTTATTCCTCAGGTCAAAATGGCTAATGCAGGAGTAAAAACAAGAGAAAATGTGTATTTGATAAAGACATTATGTGATGACATTACAGGGACTAAGTTACCTTCAAACAGGCAAGTGTTACAGTATTTTTTAAGCCTGCATCGCATACAGAAAAAAACCAACAGAGTGGCAGCTGGGGAAGTCACAGACAAAGTTCCTCAATTTTGGACAAAAGCTAACATTCCCACACACCACAAACCAAATTGTGTGAATCAAGTGCACAAAATGTTTGACAAGTTTGAAAAAGAACTCTTCAAGATAGACAGAAACTCAAAAGCAGAAAGAGAAAGAGTTCACTGATGCATTTGAAGATCTCTGTGACATTGCACATGTGAATGCTTTGAATATGATGACAGTTCAGGAGGATAAGGATTTCTTAATAGAGCAACGAGAAAAGGGGCGTCGTGGAGCAATGTCATCTCTTGACAAGGTATTCCTGAAAAGACAGAAACGACGAGATAAAACTCAAGAAAGCAATGAAAAGGAAATTGGCTGCTGACAGTGCAGAGGAAGAAGCCAAAAAATGCCAGGCCATCGTTGTCTTGGACATCAGTAGTACGTCTTTTTCTGAGGAATCCAACCCAGTTCCTGGCCCATCAGCACTTCAAACTCCACCTACTGTCAAGAAGCATGGGCGAAAAGAAGTTCTAACTCCAGAACCTTCTGCAGCATTAGATCGGACCAAATCCTCAGATAGAATGGCCATGCACATTGTCACCCAAACTGCTCGGAGTCTGGGCCATGATGTCAGTGAATTGATTCTGAATCGATCAAGCATCAGGAGGAAACGTCAGCATCATTGCAGTAGCAGGGCAGCTGAAATCCTTTCAAACTTCAAACCAGAGTCAGTTTTAATTGTTCACTGGGATGGTAAATTGATGCCTGATTTGACGGGGCATGGGGGCCATGTTGACAGACTCCCAGTTCTTGTCTCAGGCAATGGCACCTCCCAACTTCTTGCTGTTCCAAAACTTCCCTCCGGTACCGGTGATGAACAAGCAAATGCTGTTGTGAAGGGTTTGCAGCAATGGCACATTGTAGACATCGTGCCTGGCATGTGTATTGATACAACAAGCTCAAATACTGGTCACCACAAGGGTGCGTGTGTCAAAATTGAGCAGTTGCTGGGTCGTGATTTGCCATATTTTGCTTGCCTCCACCATGTACTAGAATTTGTAGCTGGAGCTGCTTTTGAAGCTGTAATGGGGCACTCAGTTGCTCCTGACATACAGCTGTTCCGAAGATTCCAAGCCAAATGGGAACAAATTGACAAGCAGAAGTTTGAAGACTCCTCCACCGACGATCTGGCAGAAGAATCGGTCAGAGCTGTTAGGGACGATCTAACCAACTTCATTGAGAAGGCTTTATTGGAGACACAGCTTCGAGATGATTATCGAGAGCTGCTAGAGCTGGCCTCCATCTTCCTTGGCACATCACCTTCTCGGGGAGTACGATTTTCTGCTCCTGGTGCAATGCACCAAGCACGATGGATGGCAAAGACCATTTATTCCTTCAAAGTGTGGTTATTCCGTTCTCAGTTTAAGCTTACTCCAAAGGAGAACAGAGGACTAAGAGATTTGTGCATTTTCTTTGCCCGAATATATGTGAAGGCTTGGACAGCTGCTCCACTTGCTGCAACGGCACCAAAAGGAGATCTGATGTTGCTTAAAGCTCTACAAGACTACAGTACCATCAGCGATGCCATATCAAAGGCAACTTTCCACAAAATGATGAGACACCTCTGGTACTTGTCAGAAGAGTTGATTGCATTGGCCTTCTTTGATGACGATGTTCTCCCAGCAGTGAAGGACCGCATGTTGGAAGCTATGAACATCGTTATTGGAGAAGAAAAGCATGTCAAACGGGTTACAATCAATCCAGACACACTCCAAGTGAAGAACCTATATGATTTCACGACAAAGAACACAAAGTCATTTTCAAAAAGCTCAACTTGAATACAGATTTCCTGGCCCTCCCAGTAGAACAGTGGAAAGATGATCCTGGCTTCCAAAATGCAAAAGCCAGTGTACAAGCTTTGTCTGTGATCAATGATCATGCAGAAAGATGGGTAGCCTTAGTCCAAGATTTCTCAGGCCGCATCACCAAGGACGAACAGCAACTGCAGTATCTACTGCAGGCAGTTGCTGACCACAGGAAATCATTCCCTAATGCCCTCAAGCAGACCTTTCTGGGCGACAAAGAGTGAGACTGGTCCTCATGCGACCCCTGCCTTGAGCAGCTAATACCCACTTAGACTAAGTGGAGGGGGGGGGGGCAGGCTTGGGGGCTAGGAAATGATGTGTTATGAACATTAAGCATCGGCATAATATTGTTAAATTTCATTTGACTTGACCAACCTCCAATTATTAAGATATTTAAAAAATATTTTACAGGCAATGTTTTTACCCCAAATGGAAACTTTTGCCAGGGTCTGTGACAAAAAAATGGCAGATTTAATTTTTTGCCCGCAAATAAGGACCACCCTAATAAATATAAATATAAATAAATAAATAAATAAATAAATAAATAAATATATATATATATATATATATATATATATATATATATATATATATATATATATATATATATATATATATATATATATATATATATGTAACCGGTCGGAATTACTGGACTTTAATTTCTCACTTGACTTGGGGTTTATTAAAGATTATTAGATGGTCTCAATCCCTGGACAAACCAACAGCCCCACATCAGTGACTTCCACCCCACATACAACCATAGTGACCCGAATACACCCCTCACACGGCACTGGAAACCCTGACGCCCCTTTTACCCTTATTCGAGTGGGCTGTAACACCACGCCTGCAGGCTCCAGCTCCCGACGGTAGAAAAGTTCATCAATTAACGACACTTCTGCCTCAGTATCTGCTAAACCCCACATTTCACGACCCACTACCAGCACCGAAACCTTAGGACACTCTGCTTTCAGCCTTAAGGTACCTTCTGTCGTGATTAAATTTGTCATGCGGACCACGCTTGACCACGGGTCCGCTCTCTCTTGGTTCATAACATCGCCGGTGGAATCTATTGGTGAGGCCAGGAACGGTTGGCGGGGACGGCCTGGCCTTGACCATTTCCCGACCGCCAGTTCCGATTGTTATTTCCAACTCGATACTGGCCATTGGCTACGTATCCCCTTGGGACACTCTCTCCTGGTCCGGACCTGTTCGTGCAATTGAAACTGA
Organism: Homarus americanus; assembly: GCF_018991925.1. Lineage (NCBI taxonomy): Eukaryota > Metazoa > Arthropoda > Malacostraca > Decapoda > Nephropidae > Homarus > Homarus americanus. The sequence goes on from NW_024747156.1 coordinate 15,169, forward strand.
GGTGGCCCTCTTGCCCACACGCATAGCACATCGGGAGAATCGAGCCCTCAGCCTACGGTTCGTTCTCTCTTCCCTTAGTCAGCGGTACCTCCCTCAAAGCCGCTCGTTTTTGTTCCGCCTCTCTCAGCCCCGTGATCCACTCATCTAGACTACAGTGAGGATACTTCTGGATCTCCTCCAAAAACCACATACGGCTTTTTTCCTCCTTGAGCCCCCGAGTGATTGCATCTCCCAACAGGGCCTTATCATATTTATGTCCATGGTGGTTCAACTCATCGTTTAAATCGAGCATAGCATCATAATATTCAAGAAGCGTTTCATTGCTCCGTTGTTTCCGATTCATCACCTTCTGAATGGCGTCGTACGTGGCCGTCTGCCCGGCGTATTGCTGCTTCAAATAACAAGTTAATTCGTCTACGGTTTCCCAGTCTCTGCGTGCATTGTATACGCGATCTGCCGCAGGCCCCGCAAGATGCCTTATTATGAATTGGATTCGACTGACTTCGTCTCCGTCTAGCAGCTTGAGGGTTCGGTCAACCTCTCTTAACCACTTCCCTACCTCTACTCCTGGCCTACCGTCGATCTTAGACATGGTCAACCCAGCCCCGAGACTAGTTCCCTCTCTACTATTGCGTCTCCTCATCTCCCACATTGTCTCATCGTGCTGTATTTGATACTGTGTCTTTACCCTATCTAGTGCATCCCTCAATTGAGCTAGGTGTTGTTGATGTTCCTTCTCTAACTGTTGCAATTGTGTGTGGTGCTCCCCCCTTAACTGTTGTACATATACTCCATACTCCCCCCTGATTTGGTTCGCCCATGACTGACATTCCCCATTGATCTTCCCTTCTAACTGTTCCAATCATTACTGGTACTCTCCCCGGATTTTCCCCTTTAGCTTCCCAATACGTTCCACGAACTCTTCTCTCAACTGCACCAAACCCGGGCTGTCTCTCCTTTTCTCCGAGTAACCCAGCACCGTCAACCACAACAAACACATTCCCACGGCGAGCATGAGTAGAGCTGGGGTCACACACTCTACCATTTCCATCCACTCCATGATTCCGCCCATTATCCCAACCACAGAACTATCAGCCACGAAATAAAAAAACTACGCTCTGCTACCATTTGTAACCGGTCGGAATTACTGGACTTTAATTTCTCATTTGACTTGGGGTTTATTAAAGATTATTAGATGGTAATTGCAGTGGAAGCGCCCCTTAGTGAGAAATCCTGAACCAGCACAAGAACACTTAAATTTACTAAACAAAATTAATTGTCCGTGACCCGTGGAAGGATAGCGTCTGTGACTGGGATGAATGAGACACACTGTAAAATTTACACTTATATTCCCTCCAACACTACAAACACAATCAAATAATGGTACACCAATATGTGCACTTCTTAACCTGAACTTAAAATACTACTCTGGGGAATAAAAGTTATACATGATGTTGAAATTATTAGAAACTCAGGCAATGCCTCATTAGAGGATAATAAGTTTAAAGTATTAAGAAATGTGGCTTGCACACATGAACCAGGCCTTAAGGGCTTTCAACAAAATATTAATCTCTGAGAAAATGATATTAAAAAAATAAGAAATCAATAACTCTACAATGAATAGGCCATAAGGGCACTCACCAAAATTATATTCAGCACTGAGAAAATGGTATAAAAATCAGAGCTTATTAACTCCACCCTGAATAGGCCTTCAGGGCGCTCAACAAAATTATATTACCCCAACAGATACACACTTCCTAACCTAACTTAAACCCTACTCTGGGGAACAAAGGTTATACCTGAGATTGAGATTATAAAGAAATATTAAATGCACACAGCATACATTAGTAACTGAAAAAATAGTATTACCTACACACAAAAATATTGTCACTATTATTTAGAAGTTACTGAGTCCACCAATACCCGTGAACCATGCTTCCTAACCTAACACACACACTGATTACACCTGCACTCCTTAGTCGTTTAAGACACAACCAACAGGCACCCGTAGTTTATGGCCCAAATCAGCCTTTCTCTACCTTGGAAAGTGTACCTCTAAAATCCACTGACTCTTGGCCCCAGTGTGCGACCCTGTATCACTCAGCTGGCTTCAATTTACCCCCAGTACATCCATGAAGCGGAAGGGAGTGAGCCAATCAGACCTTGTACAGTTGAGAGAAGCTTTTGCTTCCCGTTAGCAAAAGGGTTTCACTAAGCTGCTTGAGATATGTGGTATTGTGAGCCGAGGTAGAGGAGAGCTGATGACCTCAACGATCGTCCCGTCGTTAGCTGGGCACCCAGACTGCTAGATTCACTCAAGAGATCCTTTGATACCCAGCTAAACAGTGACAGGCCTACACTGATCGGTCCAACGACGACAATCGCCAATCCTCAATCATCAACGGCAGTGTCAAACGGCAGTCAATCTCTCGAAGTCATCACTCTCGCAGTCATCATTCTAGCAGTCAAGTGGGTACTGACGGAAGCCCTGAAATTAACTCACTGTTAGCTCTTGATAACTCTATCACTGCCCTATCTAACCCCTATCTGAGATCGAATGAGACTTACTTGCTATACTGCAATAGCGCAACACAGGTGACTAGGCCACGTGACTATTTCTGTGGACGGACGCACAGGGACGTCTTGTTGGTCCGAATGTTTTTGCGTGACTGAGGACTAGCCAGCCTCTCAAGGCGTTAGCTTAGGCCTACGTGACATATTTTCCTCCTAACGAATAACTTTCTGGGGACACCCGTAACATTATTCGGACTGATAACGATCTATCATTACTATTAATTTAATAACAGATATTTAGTTTCATAATTCGCCTCCATATTAAATCGCTAAATTACATTTAGTATCACATAGGCCTAGTTCCACAAACTCTCGCTACGTGCGAGAGCGCGGTCTTCCCTCAGACGACCTTGAACTCAGCATCACCCAAGGCGCGGTGTATGAAATTACACCGAATTTCTGAATATTACATATATATATATATGTAACCGGTCGGAATTTCCTGGACTTTAATTTCTCACTTGACTTGGGGTTTATTAAAATTTAATAGATGGTAAAGGCAGTGGAAGCGCCCCTTTGAGAAAAATCCCGAACCAGCACAAGAACACTTAAATCTACTTCACAAAATGAACTGTCCGTGACCCGTGGAAGGATAGCGTCTGTGACTGGGATGAATGAGACACACTGTAAAATTTAGACACTTATATTCCCTCCAACACTACAAACACAATCAAATAATGGTACACCAATATGCGCACCTCTTAACTTAAACTTAAAACACTACTCTGGGGAATAAAAGTTATAAATGACATAGAAATTATTAGAAACACAGGCAACAATAAATTTGAAGTATTAAGAAATGTTGCTTGCACACATGAAACAGGCCTCTTAAGGGCTTTCACAAAATAATATCAGTCACTTAGGAAATGGTATTAAAAAATAAGAAATTAACTACTCTACAATGAATAGGCCTTAAGGGCTTTCAACAAAATTATAGCACCCCAACAGATGTACACTTCCTAACCTAACCTAACCACTACTCTGGGGAACAAGGTTATACCTGAAATCAGAATTATGAAGAACAATTAGAGGCATTAAAAGAATCAAATCACAGTATCACTCTGGTTCCACTTAATGGCACAAACATTCAAAAAAACACTACTATCAGAATTATTTAAGAAATATTAAACTACACACGTCAAGATAATATCAGTCTGAGGAATGGTGTTAACTACACCCGTAATAAGGAAGATAAAATGTTCCTCTAGGTATCTCCTAGAATCCTAGACTCACGGTCTCCGTGTGACCATTAATATACTCAGATAGCCCCAGTGTACTCCCAGTGCGTCCATGGGCAGGAAGAGAGTGAGCCAATCAGACCCTGTGCAGTTGAGAGGAGCTTTAGCTTCCCGTTAGCAAGAGGGTTTCACTAAGCGGCTCTGGACATGTGGTGTTGTGAGCCGACGTCAGCTGGGCACCCAGACGGCTAGATTCCCTCAAGAGATCCTTTGGTACCCCGCTAAACAGTGACAGGCCTACTCTGATCGGTCCAATGGCGACAATCGCCACCCTCAATCATCAACGGCAGTCTCAAACGGCAGTCAATCTCTCGCAGTCAAACTCCGGTCAACTCCGGTCAACTCCAGTCAAGTGGGTTCTGACGGAAACCCTGAAATGAACTCACTGTTAGCTCTAGTTAACTTTACCACTGCCCTATCTAACCCTGTCTGAGATCGAATGAGACTTACTTGTTATACTGCAATAGCGCAGCACAGTGACTAGGCCACGTGACTATTTCTGATGGACGCGCGGAACGTCTTGTCTGTGTGACTGCTCTCCGGGACTGGGAGAGAACCCGCCTCGTGTCCTCTCAAGGCGTTAGCTTGGTCCTACGTGATATATTTACCGCCTAACTAATAACTCCTTGGGACACCCGTAACATTATTCAGACTGCTAAACGATCTATAATAATTTCAAATTCAATAATAGTCCCTTAACTTCATGAATCGCATCATTATTAATTCGGTAAATCACATTTAATATCATATAGGCCTAGTTCCGCAATCTCTCGCTACGAGCAGGCAGCGCTCCCTCCCCTCAGATGACCTTGAACGCTCAGTATCACTCATGGCGGGGCATTTGAAATTACTCTGAAATTTCTGGATATCACATATATATATATATATATATATATATATATATATATATATATATATATATATATATATATATATATATATATATATATATATATATATATATATATATATATATATATATATATATATATATATATATATATATATATATATATATATATATATATATATATATATATATATATATATACTGACACCACATACCAGGCACGGGCAGTTTCCCAATGAGGTTCACGGCACCACCAGCTCGATGAACAGGCTTTGTGTGAAATATAACAGAGTCTAGAACTGCTTTTAGTGTTCTTGTGGGCTAGCCGGTAAGTGTTCCCTAGTCCCACCCAGTAGGTCGAGGGTTCAATTCCTTGTTGGTGAGGTCGTTGATTATATGTTCAAAGTCCGCGTGTTATATGGACTAATAATGAAGTATATATATATATATATATATATATATATATATATATATATATATATATATATATATATATATATATATATATATATATATATATATATATATATATATATATATATATATATATATATTTGATACCGGTCGGAATTACTGGATCTTTAATTCCCACTTGACTTGGGGTTTATTAGTTATCAGATGGAAATTGCAGTGGAAGCGCCCCCTTGGAGAAAAATCCCGACCCAGCACAAAAACACTTAAATTTACTAACAAACTGAATTGTCTGTGACCCGTGGAAGGATAGTGTGTGTGATGGGGATGAATGAGAGAAACTGTAAAATTTAGACACTTATATTCCCTCCGATGCTACAGACAAAATCAAATAATGGTACACCAACATATGCGCACCTCTTAACCTGAACTTAAAACGCTACTCTGGGGAATAAATGTTGTACGTGATATTGAAATTGTTAGAAACTCAGACAATGCCTCATTTGACAACATTAAATTCAAAGTATTAAGAAATGTTGCTTGCACACATGAAACAGGCCTTAAGGACTTTCAACAAAATAATATCAACCACTGAGAAAATGGTATTAAAAAAATAAGAAATTAATAACTCTACAATGAAAAGGCCTTAAAGGCACTCAACAAAATTATATCCAGCACTGAGAAAATGGTATAAGAAAATAAGAACTTATTAACTCCACCCTGAATAGGCCTTCAGGGCACTCAATAAAATTATACAAGTTGACAATCCCTTATCCGAAATCCTTGGGACCAGATGCATTTCGGTTTTTGGAATTTTTCGGTTATCAGAATGTTTTTTTTTTTTTTTTTTTACAGGGATCAGCCCACCCGGGCACAGGTCACTGACCCACATTGGGGCCTGGGGGCTAAAATATAATAATACTAATAATAATTATAATAATAATAATAATAATAATAATAATAATAATAATAATAATAATAATATTAATAATTCATAGGTCTAGGTTGTGTTTCTCACTTTTGATCTTTTTTTCATTCTTGTATTTCTTTATTATTATTATTACTATTGTAATCATTCTTATTTTATTTTTGTGTATTTTTTATTAAAAATATTATTTACTATGAATAATTATTATTATAATTATTATAATTATTATTACAATTACATTTTCACCCCCCAGGCCCCGATGTGGGTCAGTGGCCTGTGCCCAGGCGGGCTATTACCAAAAAAAAAAAAAAAAATTTGCTCCACAAAAAGAAATATTCAATGCATTAAAGGAACTAAATCACAGTATCACTTACAACATAAGGGAGTAAACTCATCTGAAAAAAGTTCCATCATTCTCTGGTTTCAATTAGTGACACAAACATTAAAACAATACTATCACAATTATTTAAGAAATATTAATTACACACAGCAAGACAACATCAGTAACTGAAAAAAATATTATCACTAGATTAAGAAGTTACTGAGTTCACCAATACCCGTAAACACATGCTCCCTAACCTAACACATAGATGCCACCTGCACTCCGTAGTTTTTTAAGGCACAACCAACAGGCACCCGTAGTTTAAGGCCGAAGCCAGCCTTTCTCAACCCTGGAAATGCACCTCTAAGTTCCACTGGACTCTTGGTCCCAGTCTGTGACCCTGTATCACTCAGCTGGCTTCACTTTACCCCCAGTACATCCATGAAACGGAAGGGAGTGAGCCAATCAGACCTTGTACAGTTGAGAGAAGCTTTAGCTTCCTGTTAGCAAAAGGTTTTCACTAAGCTGCTTGAAGATATGTGGTATTGTGAGCCGAGGTAGAGGAGAGTTGATGACCCCAAACGATCGTCACGTCGTTAGTTGGGCACCTAGACAGCTGGGTTCACTCCAACTCTCACCATACTCAACAGGTGGCTCAAACCCAGGTCAGTGGACGGTCATACAGCTCGCTTCACCACTCGTGTCTCATACCGCCAGTGGACGTTATCATACCGCGTGGGGTCTACATAACCCTGAAAAACCCGGGCTGTTAGCTATTGTCTCACATCACCGTTTGTTCCTACCGCCCTATCAAGCTTTGTCTGAGATTGAATAAAACTTACTTGTTAATACTGATGTTAAATAAACGAAGGAACCAGGTCACGTGATCCGTCTCTCCTGGGTACAGCACAGAGGTGGTCCTTGACCTCTCTCACAGCTCCCCGGCCACCTTGCTCCCTGGTTCACGCTTTCCGGGAGTGACTTATTTACCAGACGATTAAACTTAATTAGGACGTACGCAACATTTTCAGACTGGGAAACGATCTATAATTATTTTCAATGTAATAACTGATATTTAATTTCATGATTCGCGTCCCTATTAACTCGGTAAATTACATTTAATATCGTATAGGCCTAGTTCCACAACCTCTCGCTATGTGCGGGGAGAGCTCTCTTCCCTCAGACGACCTTGAAAACTCAGTATCGCCAATGGCGCGGCGTTTGAAATTACTCTGAAATATCTGAATATTATATATATATATATATATATATATATATATATATATATATATATATATATATATATATATATATATATATATATATATATATATATATATATATATATATATATATTAACCTTAACCAATGGGGTCGCGGTCATGGCTAGAGGTGTATAATTCCTTCACACGATGAAAGGGGAAAATGGTTAATGCTAATGCAATATTATACAAGTATATGGACCAGTTATCTATTAAATATGAAACCTGAAAATTTTCCTAAATTATTATAGGAATGCAATCAATACCATAAGAAAGATAGCAGGATATGGACACTTTCCCAATGTCAGGAGTAAAAATATATATAAAATGTTAATGACGGTGGATAAACCAGCAGTCGAAGATAAGTGTCCGCTGTTTAAATGGCCTTTTATATGGAAAAATATTACTTATACATATGTGGATACTCACCAGATATGCTTCATATATAGGTATATTCATGAAACTCTACCAACTAATCAGAGACTAAAAATGTTATACATAATAGAAGATGATAGTTGTATAAGATGTAGTTAGGTACAATGTCCATTACATATATTTATTTCTGCTTCTATAACAAAGAGATAATTAAATGGTTTAAAAATATCGTGAATACAGTCTGCAATGTTAAAACCAAAATATTTCTGCCCTTGTTAATGTTTAATATTAACTGCAGTAATAATAAGGATAAGATATGTTGATTAGCAGAAAAAATCATCAAAATATTTAAGACAAATCTATTAATAGGTAATATCTCTGTACACACACACACACACACACACACACACACACACACATACATACATATATATATATATATATATATATATATATATATATATATATATATATATATATATATATATATATTTATATATATATATATATATATATATATATATATATATATATATATATATATATATATATATATATATATATGCTGATAATCATTAAGAAAAGAAGAGTCGAGTTTCAGCGCTTTCTCGTGTAATTCACATCTTCAAGGGTGAATTACACGAAAGCGCTTGGGAACTTCATGTTTTCTTCTTTCCTTGTGGTTATCAGCATATACCTAGATCACGCGCACCTACAGTGATTTACTTGCATAAATATATATATATATATATATATATATATATATATATATATATATATATATATATATATATATATATATATATATATATATCTTGATAAAATCACACGGGAAGATGGAAACAACGGAGTACCTTAGCTTTCGTCTTTATTCAAGACATCTTCAGAGGCAACTGGATTACATGGACAGAGAGAGGCTTAAATATACAGGGTGACCTAAAAACATGAGGTCAGGTCAAAATGATGACATCCACTAATCCCCACACCAACACACACGTAGAGGAGCTTAAGAGAAGGGAGGTGACGTGACTAGCCAAGTCAGGTCAGAAAAAAGGGACCCAAAATAACTATCATACATCTAGATCAAAGGTTTTCAAAGCATTTTTAACCTTGGGCCACTGACAAATAAATTTATGTAACATATTATCAGTTTTGAACTGACCATCACTAAGGTTTATTGATTTTAATTCCTTAATCAAACTAGCTTCAACAAGAAGTCTTTCTGTGACACAAGATGATTTGAATACTTCTAAGCTTTTTTCCCAAGCAATGGGGTGATTATTATTCCTAACATGAACAAACAAGGCACTGCTTTCAGATGCAGTTCTGATATTATACTTATGTTGTTTGATTCTGAGCTGCAGTGTTTTTCCTGTCTGACCTACATAATTACAATTACATTTGCTACATGGAATACAATAAACACTTCCATTTACATTCAAACATGGGCTATTCCTTATTAACATATTGGTAATGGTGGAGTCATACTTGAAAACAACATTAATATTTAGAAGCTTGAGGGACCGAACTAACGGGACAAATTCATTACGATAGGGCAGAGTCAAAATATTCTAAAGTGTAGGAACTTGTCTGGTTTGAGAGGAATGAAAGGATTTTTTAGCCCTTTTAAAACAACGATCAATAAACACAGAAGGGTACCCAAGTTTATGTGCAATAGAACGAATGTGTTTCAATTCATCGTCAATAAATTCAGAGTCACAAATACGCAGACATCTTAAAAACATAAGGGCTAAAAAATCCTTTCATTCCTCTCAAACCAGCTCGTTTGCTGGTGCAGACGACACTTGGGGTGGTTGGACGGAGGTGAGAACGGCAGCGACTATCTGCGCCACCGAGAGATTCAACCCAGCCGCCATACCGTCAGTATCTAGCTACCCTGCTGTCCGTCAAATTCTGGCTGTGATCTCATCATAGGTCCTGGACTCGTGGGCTGTGTTCCCAGACCTTCACCTATCAACTGCCAACTCTCTGGTCATCTACCACTACAGCATACCCCGACCGTCAGTTCCTCACATTCCGTCTGTGCCCAGGTGTTCTGCCTTTTCAAGACGTCGCTGAGTGTGGAATTGAAGTGGACGCTTCCCTATCCTGAGTGTGCATCACCGTGTTCCAGAACCTTCCCCCAGGGCCACTGCCGTAGGAAATATTTGTTCATGGTTTGATTCTATAATTGTTTGATTCCATTAATTGCTGACTCCCCTTTATTGTTCGATTCTATCAATTGTTGACTCCATTTAATTGTTTGAATCCATTAATTGCTGACTCCCATTATTTGTTTGATTCCTTTAATTGTTTGCTTCCTTTAATTGTTTGACTCCCGTAATTATTTTGATGTTTGTTGAGTGGTGTCAGAGTTTTGTGTTATATTTTTAAAGTAAAGAGATGCCAATCTCAAACGGTTGTTTGTTATTCCTCGGAAAAACCATGGTACTTGACTTTCCTTTATTAAGATCCTGATTAGCCTGGTAAGGGATTTCTATCCCTAAGTCCCAGGCCTTTACAATGCCATTACGTAAAGTTATGGTGGGCCTGAGTAACCCAGTGTTGAAAGGGAAATTTTCCAGGGGTACTCGAGTTATAATAGTGTTGAAGTACTTAGAAACAAATGTATGTTATTTGAGGAAGCAGTGAGAGATGCTGGTGTATTGTGTCGTACGTCTGGCCAGGAAGTGGTGGGAACAGCCACGGAGGCAGTGGCGGTTGGTGATGACGTCACCGGTGAGTCTGAGGTAGCTGGCGCCAGACCTGGACACCCCAGTCACGCGCACTGTGGTAACTGCGGCATGTCACATACCTCTGGTAAAAGTAACTGCCCTGCAAGTGGGGCCACATGTCGCAATTGCTCTAAGATTGGTCACTTCAAAAGGTGTTGTAGGAGTAAGTCAGTCCTAAGTGCTCCTGTGGATGTGTTAGGTGCTGTCACAGTGGCAACAGCCCAGCTATCCCGCCTCCCCAGGTTACAAGTGTTCGTGACCCAGGCTGGGGGCAATTCCCCCGCTACCCCTGTGCTGGCTGTGGCTGACACGGGTGCTATGGTGTGTGTGGCAGGGGCATCCCTGCTCCGGGACATCGGTTTGTGTCCGGGGCAACTTCGGGCCCGTAATGGCCTGAGGGACGTGGCGAACAAACAGCTCAAGTGTCTGGGGTCCACCCCCTGCCGCCTCAGTGTGGACGAGGGGTCCACCATCCAGGAGGTCTACTTCGTGCAGACAGCCAAGGCCCTCTACCTGTCATTGGAGGCCTGCAAGTGCCTCAACTTGGTGCCTGTCGACTTCCCGCTCCATAGACGTGCTGTGATTGCCGTGGGCGATGGAGGGGAGCGGCACACTGCCGACGACCTACCTCCGAACCCTTTACCCGAGAGCAGTCGTTTCCCGCCGAGGCCAGTTGAGATACCCTTGCCTCCTTTGGAGGAGAATTTGACAAGGCTGGAGGCATGGCTGCTCACGCACTTTTCATCTACCGCATTCAACACCAGCAGGTCCCCACTGCCAGTCATGACTGGTCCCCCTCACCGTATCCACCTGACGCCCCTGCACGACCCCCTACGCCTGTCACACACCTGCTCCCATTCCAAAACACTGGGAAGCGGAGGTGAAGGCCCAGTTGGAGGAGGACGTCAGGAGAGGCGTCATCCAGCCAGTGCCTGCTGGTGAGGCTATGGAGTGGTGCGCCAGGATGGTCGTGGTGGCCAAGAAAAACGGTCAGCCCAGGCGCACTGTAGACTTCCAACGCCTCAATGCAGGCTGTCTGAGGGAGACGCACCACACACCTGCACCATTTGACATGGTGTCTGGGGTGCCAGGGCACTCATTCAAAACCGTCGCCGACGCCTTTTGGGGATTTCATCAGGTGGAGTTGGAGGGGGAGAGTAGACGTCTGACCACATTCATCACGCCGTGGGGCCGTTTTCGATACTGCAGGACGCCCATGGGACATTGCTCAGCGTCAGATGCCTACACCAAGAGGTTTGACGACGCTATTCAGGATGTGCCACGCAAGTACATGTGCAAGGATGATAGTCTCCTCTATGACTCCAGTGTGAAGGGGGCGTTCTGGCACACCTACGATTTTCTGGAGACCTGCGCTCGCACAGGTATCACACTGAAACCAGAAAAGTTCCTGTTCTGCAGGAGAGAAGCCGAGTTTGTGGGTTTCCTCCTGGGGTGGGACCTCTACCAGCCCACTGCCCAACGTCTGTTAGCCATCAAGGACTTCCCCATGCCTGCTCAGCCATCAATCACTGACATCAGGTGCTGGCATGGCCTTGTTAACCAGTTGGCTCCCTTCCTTGCCACTGCACCTGTGATGGAGCCCTTCCGTGAGCTCCTCAAGAAGCCAGTGGGCAAGCTGGTGTATTGGGACGACCAGCTGCGGCTTAAGTTTCCCCAGGCCCAGGACACCATCTGTCAGTTGGCCAGGGACGGCTTGATGTACTACGATAAATCCAGGCCTACGGCAGCTGTCACGGATTGGAGCAGGGAGGGCATCGGCTTCGTCGTCCTGCAACAATACTGTGACTGTGCCTCTCCAGAGACGCCCTTCTGCTGCAAGGGAGGGTGGCAGTTGCCTCTGTGCGGGAGCCGACATCTGAGCACGGCCGAGGCCGGCTACGCTGCAGTGGAAGGGGAGGACCTGGCTGTGGTATGGTGCCTGCGCAAGGCCAGGCTGTTCCTCCTTGGCTGCCCGAACCTCATTCTGGTGATGGACCACCGCCCTTTAGTTGGCTTGCTAGGGGACAGAGCCCTCACGGATGTGGCGAATCCGCGCCTGTTCAGGCTCAAGGAGAAGACCCTGCAGTACCGGTTCATGGTCAAATACTTGCCAGGGAAGCGGAACTGTGCAACTGACGCCCTATCCCGCTTCCCCTCCCTCACGGCGGCGCCCGACGCGGAGGACATGGACCAAGAGGAGGACCTGTGCGCTGCGGTGTGTGCAGTCACAATCGCAGCACTGGATCAGGATGGGTGCATCACTATGGACGAAGACACAGTGTGCAAAGCGGCTGCGGTCGCCCCAGTGTACCAGATTCTAGTGTCGAGGGTGCTGGCGGGCTACTGGTGCCCCCACAAGTCGCAAGAGGTGGCCTGTCTGCGCCTGTACTTCTCGGTGAGGGACAGGTTGGCTGTGGTCAGGGGTTTGGTCACCTACACCTTTGACCAGGGCTGCATGCGCCTTGTCATCCCCGACTCCCTCCGCCACCGGGTCGCCGTTAACCTGCACGTGGGGCAACCAGGGCCTCGACTCAATGCTCAGACGAGCCCGGCAGTATCATCGGTCCCGGTGTACTGCTTGCGAGACCCTCGCCCCTTCCCAGCCTCCGGAGTCGTTGGTTCCGACCCCGGCATCAGACTATCCCTTTCAACAAGTGGTGGCCGATTTGTTCCACGAGCAGGGCCACATGTACCTAGCATATGCTGACCGACTCATAGGTTGGCTGGAGATCGCCCACTTCCCCAACGAGGCCACCTCTGGAAAAATCATCGCCCGTCTGCGGGCCTACTTCACGAGGAGGGGGGGGGGCAGCTGCCAGCCTTGAGATGACAGATTTCCTCAAGTCATGGGGGGTCGAGGTGCGCCTCTCGTCGGCCCACTTCCCCCAGTCCAATGGCAGGGCAGAGGCTGGGGTCAAGGCTGCCAAGTGGCTCCTCTGGGATAACACTGGGCCCGGTGGTAGCTTGGACTGCGATAGGACATCCCAGGCCCTCCTCCAGTACCTGAACACGCCTCTGCGGGGGGGGTGAACAAGTCGCCTGCCCCACTTTCCATCGGCCGCCAGTTCCGTGACGGCGTTCCCGTGGCCAGACAGCACTATAAGGTGAACCATCACTGGCGGCGGGCACTTCGTATTAGGGAGGTGCGCTTGGCCGAAACCCAGGACGAGGTCCTTCTGTCGTGGGGGGAGGTGTCCCGCCAGCTAGCTCCCCTAGTCGTGGGCACGTAGGTGCGTGTGCAGGACGCAGCTACCAAGCTCTGGGACAGGACAGGCATAGTGGTGGAAGCCCGCCCTCACAGGCAGTATGCCGTCAGGTTGAATGACAGTGGCAGAGTGTCCATCCGCAACAGACGCCACCTGCGAAACGGCTCTACACCTGTGCCTACTACTCCGGTGATGCACCAAGCTGTGCCTCCTGGCCCCCCTTCTACTGTGCCCTCCGTACCCGCGCCCTCGCTCGCACCCCCGGCCCCTCCCTAGTCGAGCGCGGCCAGGCCCAGGAGAGGCCGTAGGCCCCCGGGCTGGTTGACGGACTACGTGGTGCAGTGTATGTGATGTAAAATCAGTTTAGAGGTTTTTTGTTTTTGTTTTGTTTTTCTTTGTTTGACTGGTTTTTCTTGCATTATTGTTGTTTTTATGAATGCATTGTTTTCCTTTTGTTAATTCAAATGTGCATTGTCATTTCCTTTTAACTTGGGGGAAAATGTAAGATTGTACCATCGTACGATATGTTTTCCCATGTTGAGGTGGTGGCTTGTCTTTGGCAGTGCCCGGTTGCCAGTCTCCAGCTGACGCTGTTAGAATAAAGTCTACAAAGAACGTGGTCTATGATTCAAACCTGTCACAAACACAGTATAACCTTTTTCTTCTCTATTTTCAATTTTTTTTTTCGCCCTCCAGGCTCCGTTGTGGGTCGTTTGACCTGTGCCCGGGTGGGCTAATTCCCATAAAAAAAAATACAGGTACTAAACCCAAGTCTCCCATGATATATAATAACTTTTATCTTTTACTTTTATCCTCTTCACCACTAATCGGCCTGTTACCTGCTTGGGCTATCGATCACGTCTCTGATTACTTTTCCTTTTCATTTATCTTCTTCACCAAAAGATCGGCTCGCTAGCCGCCCGGGCGATCGGTCACGTCTCTGTCACGCACTGTTGGCAAATACTGGGCATGCACTGGCTCCTGAATGTACCTGAACCCACTCCAGTGTTGGTCAAGTCTTGTCTTGAAAGAGCTCACACTCGGTGCCGTCACAACACTCTATGGTAGATTGTTCCAAGAGTTTACAACCCTAACTCCGAAAAAGTTTGCCCTCACGGTTTTCTGGACTTGCGGCTTCTTCAATCTTGAGCTGTGACCCCTTGTGGAGCGAGCGTCCGCCAGCTCCAAGTAAGGACACTCAACTGAGTAGTGCCCCCTGAGATGCTTATACACCTCAACTAGGTTCCCCCTTGCCCGTCTGTAGTATAAGCTAGGCAAGTTCAGGCGCTCCAATCTCTCAGGGTAGCTGAGGTGCCGAAGTGCAGGCACCAGTTTAGTGGCCCTCCTTTGAACATTTTCAACCAACTGACAGTCCCTAGCATATCTCGGGGACCAGATGGGGTGACAGTACTCCAGATGGGGAAGCACTTCACTCCTGAAGATCGTTACGAGGGATGGACCGTCTAGATATCTGAACGACCTTCTTATAAGACCCAATAATTAATTTGCCTGATTTACCTTCTTCTCGCAATGGCCTGAGAACTTCAGCTCATTGTCAACATACACACCCAGGTCCTTCTCACACACATTCTCAACTAGTGCAGTTTCTTCATCCCATTGGGACATATGTATACGCCTCCCTACCGTTGGTACGCCCCAGGTGCATCCTCTTACACTTCGTGACATTGAATCTCAGTAGCCATTTCTTCGACCATTCCTGGAGCCCACAGAGGTCCTTCTGCAGTTCTTCACAGTCCGCTTGGTTCTTAATTTCCCGAAATAACTTGGTGTCCTCGGCAAACATTTGTATGGAGGAGTGTACAACGTCAGGCGTGTCATTTATGAAACAAACAAACAACAGCGGGCCCAATACACTGTCCTGTGGTACCCCACTTGTGACAGGTACAGATGACGATTTCGTGTCATTAATCACCACACACTGCTTGCGGTCATGTAGAAAGTCTTCTATCCACGCTAGGACATTTCCCTGAATTCCGTACCCTTCCAGTTTGATTTTCAGCCTTTCGTGGGGTACACTGTCGAAAGCCTTGGCAAAATCTAGGTAAATATTGTCGATATTACCACCCCGTCCCAGAATATGGGTCCAAATATCCAATACCTTGAGCAATTGTGCTAAGCAGGAGCGCCCTGGTATAAAACCGTGTTGGCAACCGTTTACAAGGTTGTTTCGTATTAGATGTTCCATTGCGGCATCTCTGATAATACTCTCAAGTACTTTACATATTATGCTGGTCAGGCTCACCGGTCTATAGTTGTTCGTGGAGTGACGATCGCCCTTCTTGAAGATAGGACTCACATAGGCCACTTTCCATTCACTGGGGACCATTTGTTCATCCAGGCATTTCCAAAACAGGATCTTCAGGGGCTCTGCATGCTCGTTGCACAACTCTCTGAGCACTCTGGAATGCACCATGTCAGGTCCGGGACTCTTATGGACCTTTAGCCTGGACAGTTTATTTCTAATACCCTCTTCTGTGAACACAATGTGGGTCAGTGCTGTGTCGAACCGTCTGTCCTCAAACGCAGGAAGGTTAGTTGCATCCTCTCTTGTGAACACCGAGGAAAAGAAGCTGTTCAATGCCTCAGCTTTATTCTGGTCAGAATCTGCGTAACTACCATCCACCAGCCTCAGGTCTGATATTCCTACTTGCGTTTTCAATTTCGACTTTGAATAGCGATAAAACGCCTTTGGGTTTGACTTGGCCTCTCTTGCAACCAGCCTCTGGAACTCCTTTTCAGCCCTCCTACACTCTATCTTTGCTCGGTTTCTGGCTCTTGCATACATCCTCCTGTCTTGCTCATCGTATGACCCAACCCACGTCTTGAATTTCTGGGTTTTCTTCTTAATTTTGTCGACCGCCGCTTGGTTCATGTGTAGGGATCCCCTCGTATTCCTAGAAGCACTGGGTTTGGTCTTGGGTATATATTTGTCGATCAAATGGGTCATGTTACTAGTTATGATATTCAGCGTAGTGTCTGCGTTCTTGTACCTTAATAAGTCAGGCCAGTTGATACCCCTCATCTCTTCCCTCATCCCATTGTAATTTCCCTTGTAATATTTGCACCTTGGCCTGGCCTTATCCTGAACTAGATAACAGTTAAATCTGAATGACAACACTATATGGTGACTGGTGCCAACTGGGGCAAGGTGTTCCAGTTTGGCCACCATACCCTCCTCATTGTTATGATTATGATGAGGTCAAGTGGCTTGGGTGTTTGCTCCCCTATATAATGTGTCGGGTCTCTAACATGTTGGAACAGAAAATTATCTCTCAGATTTTCTACAAAAAGAGTAGCAGGGTTATTCAAGTCATTCGGGGTGGACTCGTTTCTCCAGTCGATGTCGCCATAGTTAAAGTCCCCCCATGATAAGGAGGTGGCTAGGGTTGAGCATCGCCGCGTTGTTTATTACGGTTCTTAAGTTCCTTTGATTTAGTGGGCCACAGTATGGGGATCTGTAGATACACCCGACGCTAAGTAAGTCCCCTCCCTTTAATTTAATTTTGCACCACTTGGACTCTTCAAAAACATCCCTTCCTGTAGTCGTGTGGAGTTATGTGATATTGGTTCACACTCAGGATGGGATGGAGAAAGGAAACTCTCAATGTGCTCACTGTACACATGTTGTATTGGATGTACACTGCAGCTTGTTGCTGGGTAGGTAGCATGGTAATAAGCGTTGAGTAGAGAGAGCTGGGTGGTGAGGGTGCCCAGAGTGAGGGCACGCGGCTTGAGGGACGCCTAGGTCGCCGGCGGGAGCGGGAGCCGCCAGGCTGGCGTGGAGGAGGGGGTGTTGCTTGCTGGTGGCACTGGGTAGAAAGAGAGCGGTCACAGCGGTGTCAGGCCTTATAAGGCGGGGGTAGGCGTGGGTAGATAGTTGACCCCCGCTCCGTGGGCGGCGCTGGAGGCGTAGGCTGGGGAATTCGAGAAGGTTCGGTGCTTGTAGGGGAGGAATCCACTACACCCTCGCCTGGCTGGCTCTAAGGTCTTGCCTAGCGTAGATAACCACACCCCTCTTGCAAGTTTCTTGAGAAAGGTTCGTAAATGAGTCATATCCAGCAATACTGAACTCACATTCCTCTGGGTCGATTCTTCTGTTCTTGTACAACAGTCCTACAACTCCTACAATATCTGGTTGGTGTACTCTTTGTAGTGTTTCAAACTCCTCTCTCTTATCAAGGAACGTGTCAGTATTAGTGTACATGACGTTCAAGCCAGAATTTGTTCCTGGTAACGTCTCTCCTCTTAGTAATAAACCCGCTCCCCCCACATTCTCAGAAGCTGCAGCATTTGCTAAGTACACTGTATTTTGCAGGGTGTGGTTAGAAATGTCATTGTTTACACGGCGCTCGTTCCCTCCTGTCCGGTAGGCTGAGCTGGTGCCGCCTCCCGGGTGGGGGGTTGAGTGGGTGGAGGGTGCACTGCTGCCCCCTGGCCCTGTGTCGGCACACTTGTTTCCACTACCCTCCCCCTGAGTATAACCCATGTACACCTGTCCCCGTTCCTCCTCGACTCCTCCCTCTTCTGCTTCAAGTCCTGCAGGAGCTTCTTGTGCTGTTCCCTCTGCATTACCGTGCGATCTGGGTGAATGAATACATCCCGAAATGCCTCGCTCCTTGCTAAGTTTTTTGCCTGCCGAATAACCTGTCATTTCTCCTCCTCACTCACTAGTGTGATCCTGAGGGGGCGAGGCTTAGCCCCCTGCTTTTGTCCCAGCCTCCTCACATCCTGAGGGGTTGATGGAATCTTCAGAACCTCTGTACAAATATTTTGAAACAGCACCTTATCGTGTGTTTCCTTACTCACAGTTCCCTCCGCCTGGCTCTCTGGGACTCCAAAAACTATTACATTGTTCCTGCGCTGGAGACGTTCCTGGTGTTCCTCCTCTCCCCTAACAGTAGGTCCGTTAATTTTCATTTCTTCGACACACTTTTTCAGAGTCCCAATCTGCTGTAGAACCTGTACTGATTCTGCATTACTCTCCGCCCCCCCCACCCGTGGCCCTCCTAATACGTCAGCATAGCTCCTCTTAGCAACCACCTCCATTCTATTAGCTACTTCCTCAGTCTTAGCAAGGATCTCTTTCTCAACTTGCTCCAGTTTGTCAACCAGCAGGGCTCCTGCTTCATCTATTTTCGTCCCTAGAGAACTCGTTCCCTTATGGATTGCAATCGCTTCATTCACCTTGACTATGCAGCCAGGGCAATACCAGCAACAGCCATCAAGCTTTACGGCAGTTAGTAACTTCCTAAACGTTGCATTAGTTAGGCCTGTATCCTCCATATCCGACGTCTCCCTGCAGTAATCACATATCAAACTCATGGTTGTTGTTGTTGTGGGGGGGGGGGGCAGACTGTGTATAAATCTACACCTATGTCAAAAAAATAAAGAAAGAAAAAGTACTTAGCTACTCTCTGTTGCCTATAGAGTTGTCGTCTGCGACTGCGTACACTGTATCTCCCTGTGAATGGTGTATTGTAGGCACAGTTTCAGTCCTTGAGAAAGCACACAAACAAAATAAAATTTAAAGTCTCTGTGGCACCTATGACACGAATAGGCTGGCAGTTGTCCTTACCAGCTTGATTGCCAATGTGTATTCACTTTAAGTTATTTACAGTCTCTTCTGCGGTCACTGATGACATTATGAATTGGTTTACCTAAAATCACAGTACTACACTCCCTGGTTGGCCTTTATCACAGCCGTGACCACAACTCCTTAAAAAAAATAAAAATAAAAGATTTGTCATGTGGCAGTGATTTTGTGGTTATAGGCCTCGTGACCTTGGCTGTACCTCCAACTCGGTGGAAATTGAGTTTTCAAAAATACAATCGCGTCTAGCATTAAAAGTCCTACATCGATTTACACTTTCACATCACTAAGACGATCTTGACGATCTTATGTAATCACTGTCCAATTTCTGCCGCTCTACATAGAAGACCCGAATGCCGAACACGCTTTGTTACAGAGACGCAACACGACCCTCCCGCCCGCCCGCCAGAGATCTAATTTTTCAGGAATCAAAGCATAAAACATGTTAATAAACTGCATTTATCACAAGTGTAAAGATGACAAGCATCCTTCAATATTGTGTCTTCGAATAGAGGGGGGGGAAATATCCTCACACTAATAACGTTGCACTGACCACGGTCGTGCATGTTAGTTAACATAAAAGCAGACGATTCATATCACGCTCAATAGCCCATAAAACATGTCGCGTTAACTTCTTTATTGAGTCCCCCAGTTGAGACGTCCGGTTTCTCACCACTTCAATACGCCAGAGACCTCCGTTTTCTCTCTTGTACCTTCTGAGACTCTGATATTTCTTAATTCCGCATATGGTGTTCAGAAAATTGAAATTGAGTATGAATGCATATGTTTTACATTAAGTTAGATATGTCTATTTACAGATGAAACATTCAAGATTTCCTGTGAGCGATGTTGAAAGTTTCAACTGCATTTACTTTTAGTGAAATTGTGAATTAAGTTCAGTGTACAGTCTGCCAGTAAAACCGACGTATCACGACAACGTCCTTGAGAACACCGCGAGTTTCCAACTGCTATTGAAATTAGATAATTTTGATTCCCAATCATCAGAGAATCTGATGTTTGTATTGAATTTATTGTCAGTTTTGTATTTTAGAAAGTAATTAATATCCTGAAAGAATATATCAGTCTACTTATCTCCAGGATTAAACGACGAAAAATCAGTACCTTTTTGTTAGAAGCTCCACCCACAATGGACTGCCATTCTGGGTACTTGACATTAGTTTAATTCTTACCTTTGAAAGCTCAGGCATTGATTTGTTTAAAAAGTTAATCTTAGAAAATTAATATAAGCTCATAGCTTACTTTTCATAAGACAACGTGTACAGCAACTGATTTAAATTAATATTTATTTAAAAGCGTGTAATGGCCACCTTTTACATGCCTGAATGTCCGTTAGCTGGTATATAACTGTGTGCAAGGGAGAGAGAGTCACGAGTTTTTTCATCACTCTCTGACCCTCTCTCACCATGAACGGTTATGAGTTTGACAACGTAGCGCGGATACGTCCGGATACGCCGACCTGCCCCAAGAAATTAAACCTCCTAGTTCTCAAGAAGTTCTTTGAAACTCATGGGATCATGGAGGTCACCAAGGTGGAGCGACTGAAGCTCCATGGTGACATCAAGATCACCTTCCCCGAGAAGGGTATGCCCGTGCAGCTCCCGGAGATCCCAGACATCAACGGCTTTCCAATAAAAATGATTGCCTACAAGTGGGACAACCTGAAGCTGGGAGTAATCTCCCACGCCGAAATTGCCCACGTGGACCAAGCAGAGCTGAGTGAGCTCCTCAAGGGACAACTCCAAGCTGTCAAGAAGCTGTCCGACACCACTGCCCTCATCGGACACCATGCAGCCTTACCCAAGGAGGCTCAACTGGCGTGGGAAACTGTGCCAGTCAAGCCCTACTGCAGACCGAAACGCTGTTACAAATGCCAGCACTACGGACACACTGTCAACAAGTGTGAGGCACAGGAGGACACCTGCTCCCTGTGCGGCAATCCCGGACACCGCTACACGGTCTGCCCCAACACAGTAAAAAAATGCGCTGCCTGTGGCGGCTCACACTCCTCTGCGGATCGGACCTGTCCGAAATGGAAGGAGGAATGCAGGATAGCCAAGGCGCGACTCGACAAGAAACTGAGCTACAAAGAGGCCCTCCTTACTGTACGCTCCCAAGACAAGAAAAAACCAGCAGAAAAGAAAAACCAAGAAAAGAAAACCCAAGAAAAGAAAACACAAGAAAAGACACCTGCCACACAGAATCAAGAACACCACGAGGCCCGTGGAGCTGAAGCCCACGTGGTCAACCTCACCGTCTCCGACTTCTTCCACACCTATGAGGACTTAAGTCACGAGGAAGACGAACAACAAGACCCAAACACGAACGAATGGACACTCCAAGAGAGCAAGAAGAGGAGGAGAGTTAGAAGAAAATCTACATCAAGCTAAGAAGAATACCAAGACATTTCCTCCACACAAGAAAACAACACATACAATCTAGCCGACCAAGCACTGAGAATCCATGGCCCAACCCAACACGCACCTGACGCTTGACCTGACGCTAGCCTAACTCTGTCCTGTCGCCTCCTGGCCGCGTCCGGGCGAGTTGCTAGTGCCTCCAACTTATACTCCCTCACGCAAGCGGTGTTTAGCCACTGCACCTATTCTCTCCTCCTAAAATTCACTTCAATCCTCCCTTTATTCTTCCCCTGAACCTCCTTCGCCCCTGTCACTAGCATTTTTCGATTCGATTCGCGACAGGTCAGACTCCAGATGATCGAAGAGGCCTGCAACAGTGAAGATGACACCGACAGACCTTTCAACCAGCAAGAACTCCAGAAGTCGCAAGGACACAGCACCAGGGGCCGACAGGATAACCTACTCCATGCTTTCCCATGCCGGTAAAGCCGGACTTGAGGCTTTCCTACAAGTCATCAATGCTTCGTGGACAGCACAAAGACTTCCACCGGAATGGAAGAAGGCAGATATACAGCCCATTCCGAAGCCCAGAGAACCAGACAAACCGAGGCCCATCTCCCTTCTCAGCTGCATAGCGAAGACGGGAGAAAGAATGGCTCTCAACCGACTCAAGTGGAAAGTAGACAGCCCACACCCTCACCTTTTTGTTTACACCGAGAACACCGGCACAGGCAACAACATCGCCGAGATACTCAGCACAGTGGACTACAAACCAGCTCTGGTGGTCTTCCTCGACCTGGAGAAGGCCTACGAACTAGCAAATCCACTCGCCATTATAACGACGCTCGCTGAAAAAGGCGTCAAAGGAAGGTTGCTGGGGTGGATCCAGAACAACCTCACACAGAGAGAAGCAAGAGTACGCTTTCAGGGAGCAACCTCAAGCTACATGGTCCATGAAAACGGAACCCCACAAGGAGGCATCCTCAGTCCAATGCTGTTCAATGTCCTGATGGAAAATCTTGTCAAACTTTCTTTCAGACAAACAGCCAAGCTCCTATGCTATGCAGACGACTTACAGCTTATAGTAAGAGGATCAAACAGACTAGCCAACACGCAACACGCACTCCAACTTATAGATGAGGAGTGCAACAGACTTGTACTCAAGATAAATCCAGCCAAGTCGAAAGCGATGGCCATCTGCACAGACGCACCAGAGAAGATGCTCTCCATACAAAACACGCCGGTAGTCTGGACCAACACCCACCAGTGTCTTGGAATCTGGTTTGACCAGAAACTCACTTTCAAGCCGCAACTCGAGTATCTCAGGCACAGGACGAAGAGCAGACACAATATAATGAGGTCACTCACCAGCACAACCGCAGGAGCAAACCTTCATGTGCTCAAAGCCTACTACACGGCCGCCATCAGATCGCTGGTAGATTACAGAGCTCCAGCACTCATTGGACTGAGAGAAGACCAGATAGCTAAGCTAGAAGCCATCCAAAATAATGCTCGGAGCACCCAAGTGGACCAGAATTTGCAATTTGCAAATGGAAACTGAACTACCACCCCTGGCAGTACGAGTCAAGCAGGTGACAGCCGGTCTCCTCGCCAAAATCTGCAGATCAGATAAGCCCACAGCTGCAAAAATTCGAATCAGTGCCTCCCTCCACTTCGACCACAGAGTGCGAGGGGCCACCTGGTCGCACGAGGCAAGCGAGGTCATCCGACACCTGCAAGCAGAAACACTCGTCAAGAACAACAAAGACACACGAGACAATGGTTACGTTACGTAGTTCCTCCACCATGGAGCCCTCCACGAACCACATTCAAAATTACCGACCTAGGTGATAGCAAAGCCAGCCTCCAGAAGGAGGACCTCAAAAAAATAACTCTGGAAGCCATAGCCACCGAGACACCGGCTGATGCAGCATCATACTTCACAGACGGCTCGGTGGATCCAAAACATCATACATCCGGAGCGGCCTTCTACACCCAAGGTCAGACCCTCCGATGGAGACTCTCTAATGACTGCTCCACCCTACAAACAGAGCTGGTAGCAATCTCAAAGGCCCTACAACACGCTGCAACACAACACAACAAGTCCATCATAATTCACACGGACTCGAAATCGGCCATGCAGGCGCTGCAACACAGTCAACCAAGAGACAACGTCCACATCATAACCTCGATCCTCGCACAGCTACAGGAACTCCAAAGACAAAACCGCCCAGTCGTCTTACACTGGATTCCCAGTCATGTAGGGATCGGGGGAAACGACGTGGCTGACGAAGCAGCCAAGGCAGCCACACGTTCTAGTAGCGTACACATTCAAGTTCCAGCAAGTGTGCAACAGATCAAGAATCACCTCAGAAAGACTATCAAGCTCCACATCAAAAAGAGCTTCCTTCACGCATTCAACGCTGGTTCCCAATCAGCCAAATGGTACCTGGCGGCTACAAAAGGGAAACCACCTTTCGCAGACAAGAAAACACCAAGACAAACCCAAGTCAGCCTTCATCGACTACGACTAGAGTACAAGTGCTCCTGGCAGATGATCGGAAATGACGTCATGGAATGCACCTACTGTCAGGAGCCAGCAGCCAACCCACTTGAACACTATCTCCTCGACTGCGAAGTCACACAAGACCTCCGAAACAGAACTCAAAACTTCCAAGAAACACACACAACACCAGCGGCCACTCTAACCCGAAAGGCCCAAACAAACCACATTTACCACCTTCTCCGGGTCATCACACGATACCCACCACCCAGATAGCATAGAAAGTATCCTCTCCCAGCAAGTGCGGACCCCAGTTCGGAGGGCGCGCCACTCCGAAACTGACCACGTCCAAGAGTGGGGGTTGGTGGTAAGCGTCCACTGATCGGGGGTACGCTCACACTTGCAACCTGCAGTATCCTTCCATATCTGCAGGTAGGACAACCTACAATCCCAATCCGGTCTGGCTGCTCCAGGAGCTCCAGCCGGAACCACCGAACGGGCCGCCTAGAGGCAAAGGCCCGTGTCGGACTACGGTCCGTGTAAGGGCGGAAACGATCCTCCGGCTAGTTACCGCTGCTAACTCGCTCGTTTGCTGGTGCATACGACACTTGGGGTGGTTGGACGGAGGTGAGAACGGCAGCGACTATCTCCACCGCCGGCAGATTCAACCCAGCCGCCATACCGTCAGTATCTAGCTACCCTGCTGTCCGTCAAATTCTGGCTGTGATCTCATCATAGGTCCTGGACTCGTGGGCTGTGTTCCCAGACCTTCACCTATCAACTGCCAACTCTCTGGTCATCTACCACTACCGCATACCACGACCATCAGTTCATCACATTCCGTCGGTGCCCCGGTGTTCTCCTGCTTTTTCAAGACGTCTCTGAGTGTGGAATTGAAGTGGACGCTTCCTTATCCTGAGTGTGCATCACCGTGTTCCAGAACCTTCCTCCAGGGCCACTGCCGTAGGAAATATTTGTTCATGGTTTGATTTTATAATTGTTTGAATCCATTAATTGCTGACTCCCATTATTTGTTTGATTCCTTTAATTGTTGCTTCCATTAATTGTTTGACTCCCGTAATTATTTGATGTTTGTTGAGTGGTGTCAGAGTTTTGTGTTATATTTTTATAGTAAAGAGATGCCAATCTCTAACGGTTGTTTGTTATTCCTCGGAAAACCATGGTCCTTGACTTTCCTTTATTAAGATCCTGATTAGCCTGGTAAGGGATTTCTATCCCTAAGTCCCAGATCCTTTACAGTCCGACAATCTCAACAACAACAACAACAGCCAGGGAGAGCATTCTACTCTGACCTGCAGGACCAGCAAGATCTCTCTCCAGCACCTCACCACCCAGCTTCCTCAGAGAGCTCCTCGCCCTACAGGAACTCTGAGTAAGCTACACCTCACCTAGTATCTCCTTAGCACTACTCTGTACAACAATATGTATACAGAAAACGCATCGTGAGTTTCTATTCTACCTCATTCCTACAAAGAGATAATAGACATCTAAAGATAATTGACTACTGGCCACAATAAAGAACGCTAAAATTGGTGACCCTCAAAGCTGTGAACACCACACTCCCTCTGCTACTGCTGCTTACTACCGGAGCTGTGAGGATCGCTGCCTGCTGCCACCCTGGGCCAACCGCCCTACCTGCTACTCCACATCTCACGACCGTAAGGTTTATAACGCATTAGTCTGTTCTCCCCACTGGCGATGTGAGTGACCCACATGACAGCTGGAGAGCAACTAGTGTGCGATATTCCAAACGTGGTTTGAGCTCTCTTGCCTATTTTCCTATTATTCTTTTGTTTTTTTAGTTCTGGCCTAAGGACCTGCTCCCTAAAAAGTGTATTCGTCCCGAAGTCCCCCCTGCAACTGTTCACCTCTCTCCCAGGAGATTGTGAACACGGAAGGGGGTCGGAACAAGCTCCCATCCCTCATCCTTCCCTAACAGATTTGACGCACTCCCACAAGAATGGACGGACGGATCTCTCTACCACCCTTTAACCACAACGTCGAGGACTGGTTAGTCCATATGGAAGCAGCCCTCGTCGGCTCACAAGCGACTGACGAGCAAAAGTACGGCGCCCTGCTCTGTGCCTTGCCCACGGAAGTCGCCACGCAGGTCTCACGGACCATTGCCAACCCTCCAGTCATCAACAAATTCGCTAACCTGCGGGATGCATTGAGGACGCGTTATCAACAGACCAGCCCCAATCTCCTGCAAGACCTATCCTCTATCTCCCTCGGAAACTCAACCCCGGGACGTCTCTGGGAGGAGATGTGTAGGCTGAACTCCCGTCACACAGACAGACTCCCCGACTCTATCCTGCGCCAACTTCACGCACAGAAGCTCCCCACAGTGGTGCACGTCACCCTGTCTGCAGTAGATTACTCTGCGACACCAGAACTCTACTCACCCTCGGCAGACAGGATATTCAGCGATTGCGCTGCTGCAGGTCTCGCCACTGTGAACAACCCAACGACCACACCAGTACTTACCCCCGAACTTGTAAGCCGGGTCATCAACCCTCAGCAGAGCAATACCTCACAAGACATAAAGGACCTGTTGCAGACTTTGAACCGCAGGATGGACACCATTGAACAGTTTTGCTTCTCCAGGCCTGCTGCTGGGCCTGTTCCTGGCTCATGCACCGCGCCCTACAATCCCCGACGCGCATTTCCTGCCCCGGAATCCGCCGCCAGCCCCCAGTACCAAGGATCTACCCTATGCTGGTATCACAGACGTTTCGGCGCCAATGCTCAACACTGTGAGACCCACTGCACCTACCCGGGAAACGGCAACAACGGGGATTGGTAGACGCCTCAGCCCCCGTTCCGTTAGGCGTCGCACCACTGCACATCACCGACCACACCACTGGCACGAAATTCCTCTTCGACACAGGTTCATCGGTCAGCATTATCCCTCCCTCGCTACAAGACACGTCAAAGCAACCCTCTTATGACCTGTTCGCTGCCAACGGTGCCCCCATCGCCTCCTACGGTGTACGCACCCTCGCCTTAGACCTCGGTATGCCCAAGACTATGCGTTGGTTATTCGTGATCTCAGACGTGTCTCAACCCATTCTTAGCTTCGACTTCCTCACCTTCCACAAGCTCGGCGTCGACCCAAGCCATCTATGCCTCATCCGTGAGCCTACAACACGCAAGATCCAGGGCTCTCGTGCCAAACACACCGATACTATCACCTGTCTCGCGCCTTCCAACGAGTTCTCCTCCCTGCTCGACGAATTCAAGGAGCTTTTCTCACCCCAAGTCTCTCTACCCCCACCACCTACGTCGGGAATTTTCCACCACATCGAAACCAAAGGACCACCAGTCTTTTCACGCCCTCGCCGCCTGCGCCCTGGGCTCCTGAACACAGCCAAAGCAGAATTCAATAAACTACTGCAAGACGGCATCATTCGTCCTTCAAAGAGTCCCTGGGCATCGCCTCTTCACATGGTTCCGAAGCAAACACCCGGCGAGTGGAGGGTGTGTGTCACCAAACCTGACAGGTACCCTATTCCGCATGTCCAGGACTTCCACCACAAACTTCATGGCAAGACTATCTTCTCGAAGATCGACTTGGAGCATGCCTTCCACCAGATCCCAGTAGCACCTGCAGATACCCAGAAGACAGCCATCACCACTCCGTTTGGACTCTTCGAGTATACATTCATGAGTTTTGGCTTACGCAATGAAGCACAGACTTTCCAGAGGTACATGGACCATATGCTTCGCGACCTCGATTTTGTCACCGTCTACATTGACGACATCCTCGTCGCATCTTCGACGCCTGCTGAGCACCACCACCACCTAAAACTCCTTCTCCAACGCATGCAGAACAACAACATGAAAGTTCATCCTGCTAAGTGCGTCTTTGGAGCCTCTGCCATCGATTTCCTCGTTCACAGAGTCTCGCCCAGTGGCATACAACCCCTACCACAGAAGATAACTGCGATTAGGGAGTTCCCCAAACCTGGAACGGCGAAGAAACTCCGAGAATTCCTGGGTTTAGTCAACTACTACCACCGCTTCACTGACAAAGCTGCCACCGTCCTAGTCCCCCTCTACGACCTTCTCAAGGGACTCCCAAAAAAGTCTCACAAGCCTCTCGTGTGGACTCAAGAGGCTGTTACGGCATTCACCACTATCAAACAGCACATCACACGCCTTACCCTCCTGGCCCACCCCGCACCTAACGCCCGGACCACTCTCACAACAGACGCTTCTTCTACTGCAGTGGGCGCCGTCTTACAGCAGGAGATCAACGGAATTCTCACGCCCGTTGCTTTCTTCTCACAACGGCTTCAACCACCACACCTCAAGTACAGCGCCTTTGATCGAGAACTCCTGGCCATATACCTGGCCGGCAAACATTTCCAGCACTTCCTCAAGGCCCGTCAGTTCACGATCTTCACTGATCTCAAGCCCCTCGTCCACGCCTTCGCTTCAGCTTCCCAGTCACATACACCTCGTGTCCTGCGCCACTTGGCTTACATCTCGGAGTTCTCCAGCGACGTCCAACACATTAAAGGCAGCCACAAACAGGTCGCCGACGCCCTCTCTCGTTGTATATCCAACATTCTTCCCTCATCGCCACCCGTTGATTATGGGCAGCTCGCCGCGGCTCAAGAGAACGATGAAGACCTGGCAGCATACAAGACATCCCCCTCAGGCCTCACACTCCAAGAACTCCCTGTTCCTGGCACGAACATAAAATTGTGGTGCGACGTATCCTGTGAGCAGCCTAGACCGTTCTTGCCTCACGTCCACCTCTGCGCTGTTTTCGACCGCATCCATGGTCTCAGCCACCCGGGTGTGCGGGCCTCCCAGCGCCTCCTCACGCAACGTGTTGTCTGGCCCGGCATCAAGTCTAATACTAAGAAATGGGCTGCCCAGTGCCTGGCCTGCCAGTCCTCCAAAGGACGTTTCCAAGTAGTACACCTCGACATCGTGGGACCGCTTCCATCATCCTACGGTAGCACCTACATCTTCACCTGCATCGACTGTTTCAGCAGGTGGACAGAAGCTATTCCCATACCCAATGCTACAGCAGAGTCTGCCGTCCGCGCCTTCATGTCCGGTTGGGTTTCCCGTTTCGGCCCCCCTGCAACCGTCATCACTGACCTAGGAGCCCAGTTTGAGTCACTACTCTGGCAGGACCTCCTACAGTTCCTCGGTACTTCTAGACAACGCACTACCGCATACCACCCTCAATCCAACGGCATGGTAGAGCGGTTTCACCGGCAGCTCAAGAACACACTCAAGGCACAGCACGACCCTTACAGCTGGACGGATGCGTTGCCCTTAGTGCTCCTCGGCATCCGTGCATCACACAAGGAGGACATGGACTGAAGCCCAGCAGATATCACACTAGGCGAGCCCTTTCGCCTACCCTGAGAGTTTTCACTCCCTCCTGACCTCCGCCAACCCACTCCTGCCGTTCGTCACGACTTACTTCAAAAACTGCGACAAGCAGTTTCTGCATTCAGAGCCACTGCTCCACGCCAGCTTCCTCGGCGCCCTGAACACATTCCTCCTGCACTACTCACAGCCGAGTATGTTTTCGTCAGGCATGACGCTCACCTCAACCCACTACAACGCCCCTACGATGGACCCTTCCAGGTTGTTTCCCGTTCAGCGAAGTTCCTGACGATTATCCGGAATGGCAGACATGACACCGTCAGCATAGACCGAGTCAAACCGGCCACCTTACCCGTTGGGTCCCCAGCCCAGCCTCAACCCCCACGAACTACACCTGCACCAGTCTACCCGCCATTACCACCTGCGCGAACTACACCTGCACCAGTGTACCCGCAGTTACCACCTGCGCGAACTACACCTGCACCAGTCTACCTGCAGTTACCACCTGCAGCAATACCCTGACCACGACATTTCTGGGCACCCTATTTCCACCCTCAGGTACCTGCTGCTCCTGTCGTGGACCCTCCTCCGGACGTGGACCATCCTCCTGACGTGGACCCTGCTGCCGTCGTGGAGCCTGCTGCCGTCGTGGACCATCCTCCTGACCCAGCCAAACCCCGCCCACGACATTTCTGGGCACCCTATTTCCACCCTTAGGTACCTACTGCTCCTGTCGTGGACCTTCCTCCTGACGTGGACCCTGCTGCCGGCGTGGACCCTGTTGCTGCCATATCTGCCCAGCCAGTGACGATGCCCCTGCTGTGACAGGAGCACAACAACCATTGCCTGTACAACCTCCTCTAATCCAAAACCCTCTTTCTCCCCCTAATTCTCCCACAGGTTTTGTGTCACTAGACGGAGTCGTCACCCGTAGTGGTCGAGTGGTACGTACACCTGCCAGTTATGTGTACCTTGTGGGACACAACCCTGTCGACCTCCAGCCTCCCGCCGCGCCCGGAGGGGAAGGGGAGTATTGTAGTGGACTACATCCCCTACAAGGGACGACTGAGCCCCAGCGCGCCTACCAGCCAATCAGAGTACAAATAGATAGATAGATAAAATGCTAGTGACAGGGGGGAAGGAGGTTCAGGGGAAGAATAAAGTGAGGATTGAAGTGAATTTTAGGAGGAGAGAACAGATGCAGTGGCTAAACACCGCTTGCATGAGGGATTATAAGATGGAGGCAGCAGCAACTCGCCTGGACGCGGCCGGGAGGCGACAAGACACAGCCAGGCTAGCGTCAGGTCAAGCGTCAGGTGCGTGTTGGGTTGGGCAATGGATGTTCAGTGCTTGGTCGGCTTGATTGTGTGTGTTGGTTTCTTGTGTGGAGGAGATGTCTTGGTCTTCATTAGCTTGATGTCGATTTTCTTCTCACTCTCCTCCTCTTCTTGCTCTCTTGGAGTGTCCATTCGTTAGTGTTTGGGTCTTGTTGTTCGTCTTCCTCGTGTATTAAGTTTTCATAGGTGTGGAAGAGGTCGGAGAGGGTGAGGTTGACCACGTGGGCTTCAGCTCCACGGGCCACGTGGTGTTCTTGGTTCTGTGTGGTGGGCGTCTTCTCTTGAGTTTTCTTTTCTTGGTTTTTCTTTTCTGCTGGTTTTTTCTTTTCTTGGGAGCGTACAGCAAGGAGGGCCTCTTTGTAGCTCAGTTTCTTCTCAAGACGAGCCTTGGCTACCCTGCATTCCTCCTTCCATTTGGGGCAGGTCCGGTCGGCGGAGGAGTGTGGGCCACCACAAGCAGCGCATTTTTTTTTCTTTGTTGGGGCAGACCGTGTAGCGGTGTCCAGGGCTGCCACACATGGAGCAGGTGTCCTCCTGCGCCTCACACTTGTTTACAGTGTGTCCATAGTGCTGGC
This sequence comes from Homarus americanus, assembly GCF_018991925.1. Lineage (NCBI taxonomy): Eukaryota > Metazoa > Arthropoda > Malacostraca > Decapoda > Nephropidae > Homarus > Homarus americanus. The sequence goes on from NW_024747156.1 coordinate 46,850, forward strand.
ATTTGTAGCACCGTTTCGGTCTGCAGTAGGGCTTGACTGGCACAGTTACCCACGCCAGTTGAGCTTCCTTGGGTAAGGTGGAGTGGTGTCCGATAAGGGCAGTGGTGTCGGACAGCTTCTTCACAACTTGAAGTTGCTGCCCCTTGAGGAGCTCACTCAGCTCTGCTTTGTCCATGTGGGCAATTTCGGCGTGGGAGATTACACCCAGCTTCAAGTTGTCCCACATGTAGGCAATCATTTTAAAATTAATGCCGCTGATGTCTGGGATCTCCGCGAGCTGTACGGGCATGCCCTTCTCGACGAAGATGATCTTGATGTCACCATGGAGCTTTAGACGTTCCACCTTGGTGACCCCCACGATCCCATTAGCTTCAAAAAACTTCTGGAGAACTAGGAGGTTTAGTTTCTTGGGGCAGGTCGGCGTAACCGGACGTATCCGCGCCAAGTAATCAAACTCGTAACCGTTCATGGTGAGAGAGGGTTAGAGAGTGTCTGATGCAGCGTACAGCCAGAATAGAGAATAGAAAAATGCGAGTGACAGGGGGGAAGGAGGTTCAGAGGAAGGATAAAGGGAGGATAGAAGTGAATTTTAGAAGGAGAGAACAGGTGCAGTGGCTAAACACCCCTTGCGTGAGGGGGTAGGCAAAATGCCCTGAGGGTGCAACAACCACAATCAGGACGAGGCAGAGGGAGGGCGGGAGCAAGTCCGGGCAAGCAAAGGGCCAACGCGGGTGCTCTGATTGTCGTCTTAGCTTAGGCAGTGTTGGCAAAGCGGAGGAAGAACCGCCCCGCCACGGCGGCGGCGCAAGCCGAGAAGCACAGGTGGACGGACGCACAGGCCACACACGAACAAATTAACAGAGAAGGTGAAAACATGGAAATTTTGCTAGTCGTAGGGTTGTTTGGAGAAAGATGAAGGTAAAGTCTTTGAGCTATGTCAAAGAGGAACAGAGCGAGTTGGAGGAAGGGTTTTGAATCTTTGAGCTTGAAATGTCAAAGTATTCATAGTAAGGAAGGATGAGCGTATCGTAGGAGAGTTTTTAGTAATAGCATCAGATAGATTTGAGCTTTTTTGTCAAATTATGAACGGAGACGAGAATGAGATATAGGCTGAATGGTTTCAGTCTTGAGTTAGGTCGATTTTATTAAGAATTGGATGTCACAGACGTTGGGTATGTTTTGATTTGGTTCTGAGAGTTGTGGGTCTTTGAGCTATGTCAGAGAGAAATGAAGAGAGTTAGAGGAAGAGTTTTGAATCTTAACGCTTGAAATGTCAAAGTATTCGTAGTAAGGAAGGATGAGTGTATCGTAGGAGAGTTATTTAGTAATAGCAGAGGACAGATTTGAGCTTTGTCAAATTGTGAACGGAGATGAGAGTGAGATATAGGTTGTTTGGTTTCAGTCTTGAGTTAGGTCGATATTGTTGACAGTGGCTGGTATAGAGGTTGGGTATGTTTAATTTGGTTTTGGAGAGTTGTGGTGTTATGAGAGGCTTTGTCTGGCGGGGGGGTTGTGTTTGGAGATTGGTTGTGGGAGGGGGGGGAGTTTGTGTTTGGGGATTGGCGGGGTGGCGGTTGTATGTTGATTTGAGGTGAATTAGAATTGCTTAAGGGGGGTTGTTGTGTGAGTGTGTATGCGTGTGGAAATGTAGTAAGGGGAGAGGGGGAGGGTTAGGATAATTGTTATAAGGTCAGGTATGGTTCGGTTGTCGGGAGGAGAGGGGAGGCGAGGAGAGGAGAGGGGGGCTTTGGAGGTTGTTAGGTTAATTTATAGTAAGGTAGGATTTCTTAGGGGTGATATGATTTGTGTTGCTAATGAATAGTTGTATTGAGTCATATGAAATTTTTATTTTTTATTTTTAAAGGGGGTGGGGGTCGAAGGGGGTTGTTAGAAAGGTCGGGTATATTA
>NW_024747157.1:0-14552 GCF_018991925.1 Homarus americanus
TGGCATAATGCTCATAATTTTGATCCATGCCATCAAACATTTGCGTTGCTTTATTAATTGTAGCAAATGCCTCTGCCATTTGTTTCACTGAAAACTTTTTGGGGGGTGCAGGTTCTTCTTCTACATCTTGTCTCTCTTCTTCCTCTGCATTTTTCTGTGCATCTAGTTCAATAAGATCCTCGTTACTGAGCTCTTTTGCTACACTCTCAACTAACTGTCCAACATCTTCATTATCAATTTCTAACTCCAACTGTTTACCTAACTCCACTATCTTGTTACTAATATCCGAAATAACTTAATTTTCATTAAATCCTTTGAAACTGTGCACATATCTTTTCAGGATTTTCTTCCATATTCCATTCATGCAATGTTTTGTAACCTGATCCCATGCTGTACTAATATTCTTTATACATGACAAAATGTTGTACTCCTTCCAAAACTGTCTGAGCGTTTTCTCACCTTCAGTAACAGCAACAGCCTGAGCGAAGGTCGTGCGTAAATAATACGCTTTAAAGGCAGCAATAGCACCTTGATCCATGGGTTGGATGATAGAGGTAGTGTTAGGTGGAATGTACACTACCTTAACATCAGGGTGCATGTCGTCCAGGTGTGGTGGGTGTCCCAGAGCATTATCCAAAATCAGTAAAATCTTGAATGGAATCATCACTACATATAACACCACCCTATCATCACTACATATAACAACATCCATCATTACTACATATAACATCATCCATCATCACTACATATAACACCATCCATCATCATCACTACATATAACACCATTCATCATCATCACTACATATAACACCATCCTATCATCACTACATATAACAACATCCACCATCACTACATATAACACCATCCATCATCATTACATATAACACCATCCATCATCATCACTACATATAACACCATCCATCATCATCACTACATATAACACCATCCATCATCATCACTACGCCAGCCTGCATCCATCATCACTGCGCCGCAAACGCCACCCTGTCATCACTACATATAACAACGTCATCATCACTACATATAACTTACCATCCATCATCACTACATATAACACCATCTATCATCACTACATATAACACCACCCTATCATCACTACATATAACAACATCCATCATCTTTTCACATATACATCGTCCATCATCTGCTCGCCATAACACCATCCATCATCATCTTTTTCACATATAGCACCATCCATCATCGTCACTATAACACCATCCATCATCATCACTACATGTAACACCATCATCATCACTAAATATAACACCATCGATCATCACTACATATAACACCACCCTATCATCACTACATATAACAACATAAATCATCACTACTATAACATCATCCATCATCACTACATATAACACCACCCATCATCACTACATATAGCAACATCCATCATCACTACATATAACACCATCCATCATCACTACATATAACATCACCCATCATCACTACATATAACACCACCCATCATCACTACATATAACATCATCCATCATCATCACTACATATAACAACATCCATCAACACTACATATAACACCTCCCATCATCACTACATGTAACATCATCCATCATCATCACTACATACAACAACATCCATCATCACTACATATAACATCATCCATCATCACGACATATAACACCATCCTTCATCATCACTACATATAACACCATCCATCATCACTACATATAACACCACCCTATCATCACTACATAAACTGTATCCATCATGCTACATATGCATCATCCATCATCACCACATATAACACCATCCATCATCATCACTACATATAACACCATCCATCATCATCACTACATATAACATCCATCATCATCACTACATATAACACCATCCATCATCATCACTACGCTATAACACCATCCATCATCATCACTACATATAACACCATCCATCATCACTACATATAACACCACCCTTTCATCACTACATATAACAACATCCATCATCACTACTATAACATCATCCATCATCACTACATATAACACCATCCATCATCACTACATATAACACCATCCATCATCATCACTACATATAACACCATCCATCATCACTACATATAACAACACCCTATCATCACTACATATAACAACATCCATCATCTCTGCATATAACACCATCCATCATCACCACCACATATAACACCATCCATCATCATCACTACATATAACACCATCTATCATCTCTACATATAACACCACCCTATCATCACTACATATAACACCATCCATCATCACTACATATAACACCGTCCATCATCATCACTACATATAACACCATCCATCATCATCACTGCATATAACACCATCCATCATCACTACATATAACACCACCCTATCATCACTATATATAACAACATCCATCATCACTACTATAACATCATCCATCATCACTACATATAACACCATCCAGCATCACTACATATAACACCACCCTATCATCACTACATATAACACCATCCATCATCACTACATATACATCATACATCATCACTACATATATCACCATCTATCATCATCACTACATATAACACCACCCTATCACTACATATAACAACATCTATCATCATCACTACATATAATACCACCCTATCCTCACTACATATAACAACATCCAACATCACTACATATAACACCATCCATCATCACTACATATAACACCATCCATCATCATCACTATAGATAAAATCATCCATCATCACTACATAGAACACCATCCATCATCACTACATACACATCATCCATCATCACTACATATATCACCATCTATCATGATCACTACATATAACACCATCCATCATCATCACTACATATAACACCACCCTATCATCACTACCTATAATAACATCCATCACCACTACATGTAACAACATCCATCATCATCACTACATATAACACCATCCATCATCACTACATATAACACCACCCTATCATCACAACATATAACACCATCCATCATCACAACATATACATCATCCATCATCACTACATAAAATCACAATCTATCATCATCACTACATATAACACCATCCATCATCATCACTACATATAACACCATCCATCATCACCACATATGCTAACACCACCCTTTCATCACTACATATAACAACATCCATCATCACTATGTTAACATCATCCATCATCACCATACAACACCATCCATCATCACTACATAAATCACCATCCATCATCATCACTACATACAACACCATCCATCATCACTACATATAACATCATCCATCATCACTACATATAACACCATCCTTCATCACTACATATAACACCATCCATCATCACTACATATAACACCATCCATCATCACTACATACAACACCATCCATCATCACTACATATAACACCATCCATCATCACTACATACAACACCAACCATCATCACTACATATAACACCATCCATCATCACTACATACAACACCATCCATCATCACTACATATAACATCATCCATCATCACTACATATAACACCATCCATCATCACTACATATAACATCATCCATCATCACTACATATAACACCACCCATCATCACTACATATAACAACGTCCATCATCACTAAATATAACATCATCAATCACCACTACATATAACACCATCCATCATCATCACTACATATAACAACGTCCATCATCACTACATATAACATCATCCATCATCACTACATATAACACCACCCATCATCACTACATATAACAACGTCCATCATCACTAAATATAACATCATCAATCACCACTACATATAACACCATCCACTGCATCACCTTCATATAACACCACCCCATCATCACCATATATACCAAACATCCATCATCACCAATAACATCATCCATCACCAATATAACACCATCCCCATCACCACCACATAAACACCACCCCATCATCACCACATAACAATTCAGATCCACCATCACTACATATACATCATATACACTCACTACATATATCACCATCTATCACATATAACACCACCCCATCATCAACACTACATATAACAACATCTACCATCAATGGCCACATATAACACCCCCCATCTCTACCATATAACAACATCCATCATCACTACATATAACACCATCCATCATCACTACATATAACACCATCCATCATCATCACTATAGATAACATCATCCATCATCACTACATATAACACCATCCATCATCACTACATACACATCATCCATCATCACTACATATATCACCATCTATCATGATCACTACATATAACACCATCCATCATCATCACTACATATAACACCACCCTATCACTACCTATAATAACATCCATCATCACTACATGTAACAACATCCATCATCATCACTACATATAACACCATCCATCATCACTACATATAACACCACCCTATCATCACTACATATAACACCATCCATCATCACAACATATACATCATCCATCATCACTACATAAATCACCATCTATCATCATCACTACATATAACACCATCCATCATCATCACTACATATAACACCATCCATCATCACTACATATAACACCACCCTTTCATCACTACATATAACAACATCCATCATCACTACTATAACATCATCCATCATCACTACATATAACACCATCCATCATCACTACATAAATCACCATCCATCATCATCACTACATATAACACCATCCATCATCATCACTACATATAACACCATCCATCATCACTATATATAACACCACCTTCACTACTACATATAACAACAACAGCCATCATCACTACATATAACACCATCATCATCACTACATATAACACCATCCATCATCATCACTACATATAACACCATCCATCATCACTACATATAACACCACCCTATCATCACTATATATAACAACATCCATCATCACTACTATAACATCATCAATCATCACTACATATAACACCATCCATCCATCATCATCACTACATATAACACCATCTATCATCACTACATATAACACCACCCTATCATCACTACATATAACACCGTCCATCATCATCACTACATATAACACCATCCATCATCATCACTACATATAACACCATCCATCATCACTACATATAACACCACCCTATCATCACTATATATAACAACATCCATCATCACTACTATAACATCATCAATCATCACTACATATAACACCATCCATCATCACTACATATAACACCACCCTATCATCACTACATATAACACCATCCATCATCAATACATATACATCATACATCATCACTACATATAACACCATCCATCATCATCACTACATATAACACCATCCATCATCACTACATATAACACCATCCATCATCACTACATATAACACCATCCATCATCTACATATAACACCATCCATCATCTCATTACCATATAACTACCTTATCATCACTACATATAACAACATCCATCATCACTAGTACATATAACACCATCCATCATCATCACTACATATAACACCATCCATCATCACTACATATAACACCATCCATCATCACTACATATAACATCACCCTATTATCACTACATATAACACCACCCTATCATCACTACATATAACAACATCCATCATCACGAGTACATATAACACCATCCATGATCATCACTACATATAACACCATCCATCATCATCACTATATATAACATCATCCATCATCACTACATATAACACCATCCATCATCATCACTACATATAACATCATCCATCATCATCACTACATATAACACCATCCATCATCACTACATATTAAAAAAATCTTCACTTATATATCACTGTCTCCACTATAGATCATGGACACAAATTCCAACCTTACTATAAATTGTTATTTTATATCATTTTTGTATTTATGTCTTGTTTTTTCTCCTCAATGACATCTCAGGATGGAAGGTGACCATATAATTGATATTACAATGTCTCTCTTATCTGTGTTGGAGTTCAAGACTAGTTATAAGGGAAAGGACTCCTTCCTCTTGTATGTAAAGACCAAAGTGATTTTTACTGGGAATCCAAATGACATGGTCGTTAAGGATGATTTCTTTCAAAATTACTATAAATTCTGCATGGAGACGGAGCTGCCCTATGCATTGTCGCTGAACATTGCTAAGCATCTCAAGGGTTCAGGATTTGTTTCTCGGCGTCAAGGTCCCAACGGCAACCAACGCTTTTGCTACGTTGGGGTGGCATGGCCCAAGGGCATCGACTACACCACGGTCCACCCCGGTCAGGCCGGCCGCAAAAGAAAACTACTTAAACCAGAAGAGGATCGCAAAAGAAAGATGAAGCTGTTTGAGAAGTCGAAGAAGAAATTGCATGATACTGAGCCGTACATCCTTGAATGGGACTGGACTAAGCAAGCATTGATTTACACAAAGAAGGAAGAAGAGTCGACACCACAGGCCATGTCAGAGGGAAATGAAAACAACAATGAGTCAACAGAACTGGTCAAAGAATTAGACAGCCATGTACAGGCACAGTTGTCAGTGGGACAAGAGAACAGTCAAGAGCCTACAGAAAAAATCCCGGATTTTGGGAGTGAAACACAATTTTTGCTTCCCCTCATAGAGGACTTAGTATTTGAATGAGTAAGACAGCGGAAGATTTATTTTTTGTACTGGACAATATAGTTCGATAAAAGCTTATTATGTTACTGTCAATATTTTTTTTTTTTTTTTTTATGGGGATTAGCCCACCCGGGCACAGGTCACTGACCCACATCGGGGCTAGGGGGCGACAATTTAATAGTAATAGTAATTCATAGTAAATAAAATTTATAATAAAAAGTAAAATAAAATAATAATAATAACAACACTGTAATATTGATAATAAAGAAAAGAAAAACAATAATCAATAGTGAGAAATGCTATATGTATAGTATGTTGTGTTGTCAATAGTAAGAGAAACAATTGAGATCCTGCAATTGTGTGTAAATGAGGCAGAAAGACAGATCATCAACCTGGGACTTGGTCACAATATTCGTGATGCCATATGGCAGCAGGGTCTACCATTAGACAACACATTATGCTTCCAATATCTTCTCAGGCGGTCTATGGAAATGAGAAGTAAAGTAGTAGGGGGTGATAGCAGGTGGGCTGTCCACCTACAGTAGCCGAGTCGAGGTGATTGGTTGGGGTGATGGCCACACGCAGCAGACGCCCGCCAACTCAAGGGAGGCAAGGGTGGGAGGGGGGGGGCTAAGCTAGTTAGACATTCATTAGTGTAATGGGTGTTAATTTATGTTTCTTAAAGGGTGGTGTTATTTGTTCACATCTATGTGTAAAGTGGGTCTTGTTTTATGTTAGCGTGGAGGCTCTTGGGCCACCAGCTGTGTGTTCTTGTGGTTTCTTTTTTTTAACTGGGTTAGCTGTTGTATGGCAGGTAGGGTACAAGGGACGGAGGCACCAAGATATTTAAAAGAAGAAATATAGTCAATAGTGTTGTTACCTATCTTGATCTTGGTGGGGCCTCGTTTGTGGTTACCAGGTTGGTTGTTGAACATGAGTTGAGGTGTGTCTGTGTGTGTTGGTACAGTACTCCTTCGGCCTCGTCTCTGTACTATCAGTCTCGGGGTCACAAGTTAATTACTGTTTCTTACCTGTAGTTATGAGACAGCTGGTGGAACCCGTCTGACACCTATGAATTAAGATGGTGGACGTGGGCCAAGACTTATACCTGACGTAGGGCCGAGGGTTTGTGTACAGTATTGACTTAATTTACTCACCTGGTCCGTACGTTCGTCTTTCCACCTTCAATATTTTTTTCTCACCAACTACCACCTTGTTAGTTCGGGCGGCTGGTCTGTTCTTACTTACTTTGTTATTAATTTTATCGTGTAGTGTTTAGTGCAGGAGGGAATCTGAGGTGTTTGGTAGGGTCACGCTGGATAACACCCTTCTCACGACTATATAGGTGCAGGAATCGAACCCAGGACATAATGGAGAGAGATATAGCACCAATACCCCGAGAGAGTTATTCTTCCTATTATCTTATTATTCTTATTTAGGACCATTTGGGGATACAGGAGGTCAGGCGCCGCCATTTTGTTGACGTCTCGGGTCACGACATGGGCGGCCGCCCACAGTGCCACAACACAGAGGGCGGTGGCACTCATTACCCATGACCAGTAATCAACACTGTTATATATTTTTCTCTTTACGATCTATATGATATTGTGGTCATCATAGTATTACTAATAAGGAAAGAACAAATGGAATCATAATTATCTTAAACTCTTTCCAAACATACTGTAAATTTCTCTCTCAAACTCACTTGATCAATTTTTAGAAACAACTTGATCACTTTCCCAAAGCTTGATCACTTCTCCAAAACTTGATCACTTTCCCAAACCTTGATCACTTCCCCAAACCTTGACTATTTTACCTGAACTGAACATTCAGGAAATATGAAGAAAACCTGACGACATTAGCTTGTTGTTGACCTCTGTTGCCTGTTGTTGGCCTGTGTTGTCTGTTGTTGACCTCTATTGCCTGTTGGTGACCTCTGTTTGTTGAAGACCTCTGTTGCTCCCTGTTAAGGCTATATAGGTCCCTGTCATGGCTATAGGTCCCTGTCATGGCTATAGGTCCCTGTCAAGGCTATAGGCCCCTGTCAAGGCTATAGGCCCCTGTCAAGGCTATAGGTCCCTGTCAAGGCTATAGGTCCCTGTCAAGGCTATAGGCCCCTGTCAAGGCTATAGGCCCCTGTCAAGGCTATAGGTCCCTGTCAATGCTATAGGTCCTTGTCATGGCTATAGGTCCCTGTCAAGGCTATAGGTCCCTGTCATGGCTATCGGTCCCTGTCAAGGCTATAGGTCCCTGTCAAGGCTATAGGTCCCTGTCATGGCTATAGGTCCTTGTCATGGCTAATAGGTCCTTTTGTTGGTCAGGTAAACATTTAGGACCATTTGGGGATACAGGAGGTCAGGCGCCGCCATCTTGTTGACGTCCCGGGTCACGACATGGCCGGCCGCCCACAGTGCCACAACACGGAGGAGGGCGGCGGCAGTCATGGCACTCATCACCCATGGCCAGTGATTAAGCCTGTAATTGTTGGTTATCATTACAGCATTAATTAACCCTTATCACTAATTAAAATTGATAAATATTCAGAAAACAAAAAAAATCGACATTTCTTTAGTTCAACAGTCATGGCTCCCTACTGTCTGTTTATTACACATCATTATTATTATTGATCATATTACACCCTGTTGGTTATGTGTGATCAGAGACTTGTTACCTTGTGGTCAGTAGTACAAGTTGACCTCATATGACCCAGTAAACACAGTCACGCGATTTAGCAAGCAAGCAAGACCGACACAGAGGAAATACATTTGTTAAAAGTGATTATTTCTATGGCGTAAAGATAAATATTTTACAGGAATTAATATCAAAACTTGTTCCACTTACCTGTGTGACAATAATGAACGACAGTATTAAGTAGTGACTATGAGACCTGTATGAGAAGTTACTTGTGTTGTGGGACTATTACAGTGGCTGGTTATATGTTGTTAAGTACACTAAGGTTGTTAGGGGTCACAACAAGACGATTACAACACTTAATGAAAGGTTTAAGTTGTTGCTCTGTGGTCCGCCATCTCTTCTGTGATTGGCTGAATAATCTGACAAAATCTAATAGGTCCTGACGTGATTAAGGACAAAAAGGAAAATTCTTAGTAAACACAAAAAAATGACGTCATCATAGCGAGGTAAACAATGATTCCGTGAGAGAAATTTATATATTATTATCGTAGACCTGTGTGTGTGTTGTAGCAGGTATTAATTAACACAGGTGAATATGGTATTAATTAACACAGGTAGATAAGGTAAAGGTGATACATCCTTGATAATATTAACTTACTTTTCCACTATTACATGTGTCCTTATTGCCCTCATTATCTTCATTTGGTTGTTATTGAGGAGTTAATTAAGGTAGTTGAGCTCACCTTGCTGACGTCTTACACCTTGCTGACGTCTTACACCTTGCTGACGTCTTACACCTTGCTGACGTCTTTCACCTTACTGACGTCTAACACCTTGCTGACGTCTTAATTATCAGCTGACAGTCGGGATCAGGTATGTTGTTGTGACAGATATACTAACATTAACAGAAGAATAGACACATATTATCAATGATTGATCTGAATGGTTATATACAATCACAATACACCTGTAAGTTCGATCTAATTTACCTTACCTGATTGATTTACTGGAGTTACCTTATGGCCGATCAGTTTGACGTCAGTAGTGGGGAAATTTCTTGAATCAATTATAACAGATAGCATCCGATCGCATCTAGAGAAAAGCAAATTAATCTACGACTCTCAACATGGGTTTACAAAGGGAAAATCTTGTCTAACAAATCTGCTAACGTTTTTTAGGAAAGTCTTCGAGGTAGTAGATAATGACGAAAATTACGATGTTATTTACTTAGACTTTAGCAAAGCATTTGACAGTACCGCATCAGAGGCTTCTGAGAAAAATTAAGGCTCATGGTATCGAGGGGAAAGTTTTAAATTGGATAAAATCATGGCTCACCGATAAAACGCAGAGGTTCAGCGTAGATGGTGTTAAATCTGAGTGGGGCCGTGTAACCAGTGGGGTTCCTCAGGGGTCAGTACTAGGCCCACTCTTGTTCATAATCTACATAAACGATTTAGATACTGGGATCAGCAGTGACATAAGCAAGTTTGCGGATGACACCAAAATAGGGCGGCAAATTAATTCAGGGCAGGCTGCAAATGCATTACAGGAGGATCTAAATAAACTGCAGGGGTGGTCTGAAAAATGGCAAATGAAATTAACATAGCAGGTAGCGTACTTAATATTGGAAGAACAAATGCCCCTTATATATACAGCCTTAACAACATCATCAACCTAGAAGTCGACTTGTGAAGACCTAGGGGTACTAAGCCCGGACCTACGGCCTGAAACAGTGCGTTAATGTGTTTGAAATAAAACAGAAGCAAGTGTTGGGTTTTATATCTAGAAGTGTAAGTAACAAGAGTGCAGAGGTCTTATTGCAACTATATCTTGCGCTAGTTAGGCCACACCTCGATTATGCGGTTCAGTTCTGGTGCCCCTATTATAGAATGGATATAAATTCACTGGAGTCGGTGCAGCGAAGAATGACAAAAATGATTCAGGGACTTAGAAACCTTCCATATCAGGATAGGTTAAAGAAACTTAACTTGCATTCCCTAGAAAGACGAAGAGTGCGGGGAGATATGATAGAAGTATTTAAGTGGGTGAAAGGAATCAATAAAGGGGATATAGATAAAGTTCTTATAATATCCGAGCAGGATAGGACTCGGAGCAACAGATTCAAGTTGGATAAGTTTAGGTTTGGGAGGAATGGAAAAACTGGTTACAAATAGGGTGGTGGACAGTGGAACAAGCTTAGCAACTTTGTAGTAAGTGCAGGAACTCTGGAAAGTTTCAAAAGGAGGCTAGATAGATTCATGGATGATAGAGAGTGGTAGTAACTCTCGACAGGAGCTACCATGCACAGGCCAACCGGCCTATTGCAGACTCCTTATTTTCTTATGTTCTTATGTTCTTATCGATGAGTGGAACAAGCTTAGCAACTTTGTAGTAAGTGCGGGAACTCTGGAAAGTTTCAAAAGGAGGCTAGATAGATTCATGGATGATAGAGAGTGGTAGTAACTCTCGACAGGAGCTGCCATGCACAGGCCAACCGGCCTACTGCAGACTCCTTATTTTCTTATGTTCTTATGTTCTTATGGACGAGTGGAACAAGCTTAGCAACTTTGTAGTAAGTGCGGGAACTCTGGAAAGTTTCAAAAGGAGGCTAGATAGATTCATGGATGATAGAGAGTGGTAGTAACTCTCGACAGGAGCTGCCATGCACAGGCCAACCGGCCTATTGCAGACTCCTTATTTTCTTATGTTCTTATTACAGGTAGCCATGATGGGGTATAGAGGTCAAATGGCCCATGTAAGATTGGTGGATAATTTTAGGTGAGTGGAACAAATTGGTGGATAACTTTAGCTGGTTAAAAGAATTTGGTGGATAATTTTAGGTGAGTGGAAGAGACATTTGAAAATTTAATCAGAAATATAATAAAAATAAATGATGAGTGTGTAATAATAATAATAATAATAATTAACGGTTTTATTGAAAAAGTTCTGCAGCCCGAGGCGTTGAAAATATACATTAGACATAAATGACTTATTACATACATTGGTGGTTTTAACAAAAGCCTTCATTAGAAGATGGGTATACAGTGAACATACAGATTAATGTAGGTGTTGAACATAAAAAGCTACAGTGTCTTCCTCCCAGATGGTGTTAGGAGGGGACCTCACGCAGTGTGTAGTTCCCTCACAGACGGTGCCATGAGGCCTCGTGAGGTGTAGCAATTCCTACAGACGGTGCCATAAGGGGCCCCGTGGTGCATAGCCTCCCTCACAGATGGTGCTATGAGGGCCTCACGTGGTGCAGCAACTCTCACAGATGGTGTTATGAGGGACCTCACGTGGTGTAATAATTCCCTCACAGTTGTTGTTATGTGGGACCTCACGTGGTGTAGTAACTCCCACACAGATGGTGTTATGTGGGACCTCACGTGGTGTAGTAACTCCCTCACAGATGGTGTTATGAGGGACCTCACGTGGTGTAGTAACTCCCTCACAGACGGTGTTATGAGGAGCCTGACGTGGTGAAGTAATTCCCTCACAGATGGTGTTATGAGGGCCCTCACGTGGTGTAGTAATTCCCTCACAGATGGTGTTATGAGGGACCTCACGTGGTGTAATAATTCCCTCACAGTTGTTGTTATGTGGGACCTCACGTGGTGTAGTAACTCCCTCACAGATGGTGTTATGAGGGGCCTCACGTGGTGTAGTAATTCCCTCACAGATAATTGGTATGAGGGGCCTCACGTGGTTGACAGTAATTCCTCTACAGATGGTGTTATGAGACCTCACGTGGTGTGAAATAATTCCCTCACAGATGGTGTTACCTGGGGGCACTCGTGATGTAGTAACTCCCTCCCCAGATGGTGTTATGAGGGACCTGACGTGGTGCAGTAATTCCCTCACAGATGGTGTTATGAGAGACCTCACGTGGTGTAGTAATTCCCTCACAGATGGTGTTATGAGGGACCTGACGTAGTGTATTAATTCCCTCACAGATGGTGTTATGAGGGACCTGACGTGGTGCAGTAATTCCCTCACAGATGGTGTTATGAGAGACCTCACGTGGTGTAGTAATTCCCTCACAGATGGTGTTATGAGGGACCTGACGTGGTGCAGTAATTCCCTCACAGATGGTGTTATGAGGTGTGTGTGTGTGTGTGTGTGTGTGTGTGTGTGTGTGTGTGTGTGTGTGTGTGTGTGTGTGTGTGTGTGTGTGTGTGTGTGCGTGCGTGCGTGTGCGTGCGTGCGTGCGTGCGTGTCCAATCTACAGAGCATTATATTATAGAAGATAGTTTTGCCAATCATAAATTATAATTATAATCAATGATATTATAGGTGTGGAGGAGAGTAGACAAGATGGCGGATGTTATAATATTGGATATAATCGCTTTTGTAATTATACGTGAATTATAGAGGTGAAGCAATAGTGTCTAAATCAAATATACCTTTGATAATTAGTTATGATTGTTGAAGGAAGTGAAGGTTGGGATGCAGGTGACATGCTCATCAGGTGACATGCTCATTAGGTGACATGCTCATTAGGTGACATGCTCATCAGGTGACATGTTCATCAGATCTCATGTTCATCAGATGGCATGTTCATCAGGTGTCTTGTTCATCAGGTGTCATGTTCATCAGGTGACATGTTCATCAGGTGTCATGTTCATCAGGTGACATGTTCATCAGGTGTTATGTTCATCAGATGGCATGTTCATCAGGTGTCTTGTTCATCAGGTGACATGTTCATCAGGTGTCTTGTTCATCAGGGGACATGTTCATCTGGTGTTATGTTCATCAGGTGACATGTTCATCAGGTGTCATGTTCATCAGGTGACATGTTCATCAGGTGTCATGTTCATCAGGTGACATGTTCATCAGGTGTTATGTTCATCAGGTGTTATGTTCATAAGGTGACATGTTCATCAGGTGTCATGTTCATCACGTGTCATGTTCATCAGATGGCATGTTCATCAGGTGTCTTGTTCATTAGGTGACATGTTCATCAGGTGTCTTGTTCATCAGGTGACATGTTCATCTGGTGTTATGTTCATCAGGTGACATGTTCATCAGGTGTCATGTTCATCAGGTGACATGTTCATCAGGTGTCATGTTCATCAGGTGTCATGTTCATCAGGTGACGTGTTCATCAGGTGACATGTTCATCAAGTGACATGTTCATCAGGTGTCATGTTCATCAGGTGTCATGTTCATCAGGTGTCATGTTCATCAGGTGACATATTCATCAGGTGACATGTTCATCAGGCGACATGTTCATCAGGTGACATGTTCATCAGGTGACATGCTCATCAGATGTCATGTTCATCAGGTGTCATTTTCATCAGGTGACATGTTCATCA
>NW_024747158.1:0-34218 GCF_018991925.1 Homarus americanus
GTTAACTGTATATATATATATATATATATATATATTATATATATATATTATATATATATATATATATATTATATATATAATATATATATATATATATATATATATATATATATATATATATATATATATATATATATATATATATATATATATATATATATATATATATATATATATATATATATATACACAGTTGGTTCACATTAAGCGTCCCGCATTCCGCCGCTTCACCGCACGCGGGTGCCTTGCCAGAACCTAACATTTTCACATTCCGCCGTCGAACCCTATTACGCTGAGAGCGGCTATGCCGCGCCATTTTTTGATCCAAACTCCGCCATCCGCCTATGTTGTGTAAGAGGCGCCAAATGGTGCGCATATCGCCTAGTCATCAAAAACATGACCAGTTTTTCACCCGCCACCCACTACAGCCGCCCAAGTCAGTGATAGTGATACACAGTGAGGATATGGACTTATATGAATCCTTTGGGGTTTGACAAAGAGGCCCTGCAAGCTTCCTGTAGGTGATAGTGATACAATTGATACAAGTGATACAGGTGAGGGCCACAATAATCTGCTCTTCGTTCGAACCAACCGCCCATCCTCGCGGTGCCCAGCCATCTTTTCTACTAATGTGCGTTAAAAACCTAATATTATTGATATTTCTCTAATTATTAATTGTGTGTGTATGCCATCATAAAGCAGATAATATTTTTATTACAAATATAGTTGTGTGTCACAAAAGTGGAGTTTCAGATCGCCCGACTCCATTTCACTAATCCCATATGTTATGTTATTCACTTTACGCTAGCTTTCACTTCTTCAAGGGCACTCCGGGGTTACATTAACCAAGAATATATGAGGACTAACTGTATATATATATATATATATATATATATATATATATATATATATATATATATATATATATATATATATATATATATATATATATATATATATTTTATGATGCTATAGGCAGCAGGTCTACCTATTAGACAACACATTATGCTTCCAATATCTTCCCAGGCGGTATCTACCTGTTTGGTAGCGCTCTACTACCTACACAATTTTAGTATACATTTTGATATATGATAAATTAGACAAACAATGAAATAAACATCAAATTTAATTACTAAGATTTTTCTCATTGTCAGCTGTAAGAAGAGGGGAGATGGGCTATTTTATCCTGTCTTTTTGTGTCTGAAGTGGCCAGTAATACTATATGTTTACTGACTGCTAATACTTTATCTCCTATAAATAATTAATTTTAAAAATTTATTTTTTACATAGAATATTCAGTAATTGACTTTAAATAAATAAAACAAATAATTCGCAATCTATTTCAAGTAAATGGAAATAAGCAAAACAAATGTCATTTACCAAGACCTTCCTCTGGCTCAGGTGAGAAGGAGGGGAGATAAAGAAGGCTATTTATAGCCTGTCTAGTCTGGAAGTGACCAGTACCCAATGCACCATATATAATTCATTTAACATATATTTTGTTGTATATATATCACAGGTATATACGGTAAATAAGGACATGGGGGGGCCAGGGATTGTTTTTTGGGGGGGGGTAGCAATAGTACACGGATTTTTAACATTCACGGGTATCTCTGTTACCTAAACCCCGCGTATGTTAAGGGCCGACTGTATTATTATTATTATTATTATTATATTTACATTTTTGCTCCCCAGGCCCCGATATGGGTCAGTGACCTGTGCCCAGGTGGCCTAATCCCTGCAAAAAAAAAAAAAAGCATAGTTTGCTCAAGATATAAAAATTTTAGTTCTTTAGTGTAGTACCTTGGAGTACAAAGTGAGTACAGTACAGTAATATGTTGCTAAAAATTATGGCTTTTACGTCACAGGAAAAAGTCTAGTACAGGTTGTACCTCTCTAGTCCGGCATTCTGTGGTCCGGAAACTCCCGTGGTCCGGAACGATTTTAGTTTGTCCGATAGGTAGATAGGCAGCTTTTTTTTATTTTTTATTTTTTTATGTGAATTATTATTACAGGAGTATTAAATTTTTGCCCCTCAGGCCCCAATGTGGGTCAGTGACCTATGCCCGGGTGGGCTAATCCCCTTAAAAAACAAAAACAAAAAAACAAAGCCGCGGGAAATTAAGGTTTGTTTACATCCGGCAGTTCGGCTGCTCTCTCTTTCTCTCTCTGCTTGTCTATACAGAGTACAACATTTAACCCTTCAATATATATGAGCAGTAAATAAGTGTTGCTTTCATATTCTTATGTAGAGTAATGACGATATGTTTTCACATGTGCACACTTACATACGCGCAGTCTCACTTTTTTTTACCATTAATGGTTAGCTACTTAAATTGTTCCATTTATTAACATTAAATAACATTACAGGTACTTCAAACAACCATATTAATTTTTTTACATTAATTTTACTACAGCTAAAATCAGGGTCTTATTTTCTTCAGTTTTATATGTAGAATCAATCAGTCGCTGGTTTCGTAAGCTTTAACGTAAACAATGCCGGCAGCCGTCTCGTCTCCTCTAATATTCCACGTATTATTAATAAATTGTATTGTTAATTTTGCACACGCACACATTAATTCAATAAAAACAAATTCAGAAACATTAATTAAAATATATATGAACAGTAAATAAGTGTTGCTTTCATATTCTTATGTAAAGTAATGACGATATTTTTTCACGTGTGCGCATGCGCACTTACATACGTGAGCTCTCTTTTTTTCTTTACCATTATCGTTAGCTACTTCTATTGTTCCATTTATTAACATTAATTAACATTACTTAAAACAACCTTATTAATTTTACTACAGCTACAACCAAAGTCTTATTTTCTTCAGTTTTATATGTAGAACCAGTCAGTCACTGGCTTTGTAATCAACGAAAACAATGCTGTGTCATTTCCTCGTGTGTTTTAATATTCTACGTATTATTAATGAATTGTATTGCTCATTTTGCACAAATAAACATTAATTCAATAAAAAAGACATTCAGTAATAAACAATAATGAATCTTTTGTACATAAGAGAAATGACGCTGTTTACATGATTATGCACGTCGTCTGCACGTTGGCGGGCCGTTCAAACCCGTCGAAATTCAAGTTTTTTTTTATTTATTTTTTTGTGTTCCAATAAAATACGTTAAGAATTAAAAACTCGCGAAATTTGAGAAGCTACTATACGACATTTAACCCTTCAATATGTCTTCAAAGAGACCATGATGCAGAGAAAGTGGTGCTAGTGCTTCCAAGCATAAGCACAAGTCACTATCTATCCAGGAAAAGGGTGAATTTCCATGGTCCGGCACCGGTCAGGTCCCGAGGTTGCCGGACTAGAGAGGTACAACCTGTATAACTAACCCCAGTGGTTACTACACTCACTTCTCCTATCATTGAACAATATCGCTTGCATAGCAAATACAGTGATCCCTCGGTTAACAAAATTTCGGTTAACGAATTACCCTCCATAAGAATCTTCAACTCGATTAACGAAAAAAATTTGGTTAATGAAATCCTTACGAAATCGTGTCAACAAGTTTTCACCTGTTCATCAGCTGGAGTATTAGTCCGTCAATACAGTAATCGGTTTTAGGGCTTAAATTCGTTACCATTTGAGAAAATATCAAGGAGATTGTACTGTTCAATAATTTTAAAATTCTTATATTAAAATTTTTCAGTCATTTTAACAATTATTTAACATAATTGAAGTACAGGGAACTAGTTTTTAGCACGTCAAACAGCCACTTGACTCACCTAGAATGGCGTCAGTTTGTGTCTCTGCTCGGTGGAGGTACCATCTTGCTTGAGACTCTCTTGAACATAAACTATTTTTACATTTTTACAGTACAATTATTGGTCATTGTGAAATTTATTTTACATATTGACAATATATATTGCAGTGCAGTGTTGATTTAAAGAAAATAATCTTGAATTACACCAAGTGAACTTAAAATTTTATGGGTGAAATGGTGGCATGAAGCATGGGGTGACTTCTCTTCCACCCCCACTTCTTTCTCTTCTCCCTTCTCCTCCACCCCCACTTCTAATTCCCATCATCATCATCAACCAGGAGCTTTCTACATGCACACCTCAAAGTAAGTGTACTTTATTGCATTTATTTTTAGTTTGTATGTAATTTTCGGTGAGTTGGAACCAATTACCCAAAATCCCATTGAAACAATAGTTTCGGTTACCTGAGGGACCACTGTATAAGGTTCAAATTCCTTACCCTCAAACACGAACAAAATACTAAATTCCTCGGAGTTATTGTTGATGAGAAACTTAACTGGAGAAACCACATACAAGCCATTCACAGTAACGTCAATAAACAGTGCGGTATCATGTATCACACTCGACAGTCACTCACTCTCACAGCAATGAAAGAAATCTATCATGATCTTGTTTACCAACACCTGATACACTGTCACACACTATGGGGGGACCTCTGGCTCTTCAAGAACACAATCTCTGGTTACTGCACAAAAGAGAGTTGTACGGACAATGACCTAGTTCACGTTCGACATCACATGTTCAATTGATTTATGTGTTTTGCTTGTGAACAATTGCAGAAATAATTTACCGTATATCTCGGCCTATAAGAAGGAATTTGAACCATAAAAAAATTAGCCCAAAGTTAGGGGATCGTCTTAAGCACCAGATATAAAATTCTTACCTCTTAAATATTGCGGTTTAGCATGTCAAGAGTGGTGATGGAAACATGGTAAACCACTCAAGGTCCTACCACTAATTACTTTATACTGAAACTTACATTTGGGAAGCTGGATTAAAATGAAAATTACCAGTATATTAAAATAATAAAAATGTATTATAAACCTGTCTAACATACCATAAAAGAATAATATACCCCGGTAATAAACACAGCTGCTATCATCATCAACCCCCACATTTGCCAGTGACAAGAAAGGGAAGGTGACCGCCTGTGGCTATTTTTAGCAGTCCTTGTGTTCGGAGGTGGTCAGTAATGCATATCTTTTTTTTTTGTTCTTTTTTTCCATTTATTGGGCACCCCCCCACATCCTTGTGTAAGGTGAAGCGCAGAAGCGTTTACAGCGCCCAACAAGGAAGCATGTTAAGTTCATGCTTGCCTTATGTCTCATGAGTTAAGGGCGGAGAAGCCTGAAGAGTCGAGGGCGTAGAAACCTGAAGAGTCAATGGTTTATGCCTAGGCAAGTTATTGGAAGCTCCAACAACTTGTCCCTGAATATGAATTCGCAACTTCCAATTTACAGCAGGTACCTACTTTGCTGCTAGGTGAACAGGGACCAAGGGGACTAGGAAGAGTGTCCAAACAACTTCCGCCGGCCCGGGAATCGAACCCGTGACATCTTGCTTGCGAGGCAAGAACAGTACCGCTCTACCACCAGCTCCCCTAATGCATATCTGTATATTTACTGTTCATAATACTTATCTCCTATAAATAATTCATTTAAAATTAATTTTTTTACAAAGAATATTCAGTAAATGACTGCGTTAATTCTTGAAACTACCGACAGTGGTAAATTTAGGATATAAACGATGAACAGAAGTCACGTCATGGATTCGGAGTTTGGTCCTTAATGATCACCATAAATTTCTGGTCAACTTCACCTACCAGGTATAATGGTAGCCTCCCTTTTTTGCGAAACAAGTATATAAATTAAAGAAAATACTTGCAGTGTGTTTAATGTATTACAGTATATTATAAATAAATAAACAAATGAATCGGCAAATCTATTTCAAGTAAATGGGAATATTTTACTCACACCAACATTAGTTCTAGTTAAATAACTGACGCTTAAGTGAGTCACTAGTGTACACCAGCCGGTAAAATTTGATGCCAATACTTGAAGTGACCAACCATAAATAAATGAAAAAAAGATCAGAGGTGAGAAACATCATATTGTATGTATGTTGAGTTGTCAAAGGAAGAGAAACAATTGAAACTCTGCAATTGTGTGTAAATGAGGCAGAAAGATAAATCAGCAACCTAAGACTTGGTCACAATTTTTGTGATGCCATATGGAAGTAGGGTCTACCATTAGACAATACTGTACATTGTGCTTCCAATATCTTCCCAGGCAGTAGAATCTCCCTGCTTGGTAGCTGCCTAAAACTTTTAGTAATATTACTTTGATACAACATGATAAATTAGACAAACAATGAAGATAAACAAACAAAAGTTATTTACCAAGACCTCTCTGAGAACACAGGGTAATAGATGGAGGGGAGATAAGACGGCTATTTATAGCCTGTCTTTGTGTAGGAAGTCTACCACACTAGAAATAATTCATTTAAAATTTATATTTTTTACATAGAATATTCAGTACAAGACTGCGATTATAAAATATTGTGAATATATATATATATATATATATATATATATATATATATATATATATATATATATATATATATATATATATATATATATATATATATATATATATATATATATATATATATATATACACATTATTACCCCGCCTAACGCGGTTTCACTTAGCGCGTTTTATCGTATACGCGGTGCCTCGCCAGAGCTGAACTTTCACTTAACACGGATTTTTTCATCATATACGCGGTGAGTGTCCGGCTCCAGACGCTATTTTTAGATTTGCTCCACCCTGCCTGACTGCCTGTTTTAGCTCATAAAATTCATACAAATTACCCGGCCAGAATATAATTTACATTGCTGGAATTCTTATAATTTGGTGATCATTTTGAATATAAACATCATATATTTCGCATTAGACATACAAATTTTAGATAAAATGTTTACTCTTGAGTAAATATGTTATCTTTTGTGCAAAATATATGACATTTATATTCAAAATATTCCTGGTCTTACAAGGAATCCAGCAATGTCAATTATATTATCCTAACTTTAGTTTGAGGTATTATTTATTACAAAAAATTAAGTAGTCTGGTTTTCCCACACATCTCCTTGGGACGGTTGGTGGGGGGTGGGGGGGAGGGAGGGACCGACCGACCATCTGTTACCCTGTGAAGAATATATTTTTTTTTTTATTAACTAAAGATATTTGTTTTAGCTCATAAAATTCATACAAATTACCCGATCAGAATATAATTTTCATTGTTGGAATTCTTATAATTTGGTGATCATTTTGAATATAAACATCATATATTTTGCATTAGACATACAAATCTTAGATAAAATTTTTAATCTGAGTAAGTATGTTATCTTTTGTGCAAAATATATGACATTTATATTCAAAATATTCCTGGTCTTACAAGGAATCCAGCAATGTCAATTGTATTATCCTAACTTTAGTTTGAGGTATTATTTATTAAAATTTAGTGGTTTTCCCCCAAAAATTTCTCAGAGAGGGAAGAGCCGGCAGTGTAGTGTGAGAGGGGGAGGTAGTTGAGTCCATTATTTGAATGGACATTAACTTGGCGACTGTATTTCTCTATTTCTCTTAAGTATTAATTGTGTGCATGTACCATCATAAAATTAAGATGTTATTTTTACTACAACATAGTTATGTGTCTTCAAAAAGTGGAGTTTGGAGGTCGGGCCGGTTTCTATTGGAATTAATCCCATATGTTCTGTTGTTCACTTAACGCGGATTTCACTTAACACGGGACCCTCTGGGTTCTATTGACCGTGTTAAGTGGGGTACAACTGTATATATATATATATATATATATATATATATATATATATATATATATATATATATATATATATATATATATATATATATATATATATATATATATATATATACATACATACATACATACATACAGTGACCCCTCGTTTAACGAACGCCTCGGTTAACGAAATTTCGGTTAACGAACTGCCTTCCATTGGGATCTTCAATTCGGTTAACGAATTTCTTACGAACCGACCTCAACATGTTTTCGCTTGCACTGACAGGGCAACCAGCTTTAGTATCAGTCCGCCAATACATTAATCGGTTCTAGGGCTTAAATTCCTTACTATTTTAGTAAATAACCTGTATCAAGAAGTTTATACTATTCAATAATTTTAAAAGTTTAATATTAAATTTTTTAGTCATTTTAACAATTATTGAACATAATTGAAGGTAAAGTGACTAGTTTAATGCGCGGCATCCAGCCTCTTAACACAGCAAACAGGCGTTAGTCTCTCTCTGTTTTCACTGGAGGTAACATCTTGCTTGAGACTCTTCAACTAAATGCTTTTTTTCTGTGTTTCCAAGCAAATTATTGGTCATTTTGAAATATATTTTACATATTGACAATATATAATGCAGTGCAGTGTTGATTTAAAGAAAATAATCTTGAAATACACCAAGAGAGCTAAAACTTTATGGGTGAAATGGCGCCATGGGGTGACTTCTCTTCCACCCCAATGCCTTCCCTTCTTCCTTCTCCTCCACCCCCATTCTAAATCCCATCATCATCATCCAGGAGCCTTCTACATACACACCTCAAAGTAAGTGAACTTTTCTACCATTTTTGTTGAATTTAGGAAATTTTCGGTGAGCTGGAACCAATTACCCAAAAACCCATTGAAACCATGGTTTCGGTTAACGAACTTTTCGGTTAACGAACGACCTTCTAGAACGGATTGAGTTCGTTAACCGAGGGGTCACTGTGTGTATATATATATATATATATATATATATATATATATATATATATATATATATATATATATATATATATATATATATATATATATATATATATATATATATATATATATATATATATATATATATATATATATATATATATATATATATATATATATATATATATATATATATATATATATATATATATATATATATATATATATAATATATATATATATATATATATATATATATATATATATATATATATATATATATATATATATATATATATATATATATATATATATATAGACATACAGTGGGGTATGCTATAACGAACGGATTCTACTACGAATATTCCTATAACGAACGATTTTACCTATCAAATTGAGAATGCTATAACGAACGCAACTCCTACAACGAACGCGGATGAATACGGGACTATTTCGTCTGGCGCATGAATATTGTTGTACCGCGGCTCACAGCAAGAGCGTCGGGCGCCATATTGGTTCATTGTGTAGTCAGTGCACCACTGAACTTGTTGAAATTTCGTCTTTTGATGTGGAAATTCGTGTTATTTTTATAACTATTTTGTTATACAAGTGTACAATTATAACACTGAATCGTCAAAAGCGAGTGAGAAAGCTAATAACCCTTAAAACTAAGAAAGAAATTATAAATAAACAGACAAAGTGCCTGTAAGACAGTCACCAAAGAGGGCTAGGAAGGATGACTCCTCTCCTTCCAACTCTTCTCCATAATTCTCTCCTCCCCCCTCCCCCTCTGCCTCCTGTCCCGCATGCTGAACAACACTAAGGTAAGATAAAGTACCGTATTTTTTACAATTTCCACAGAAATTTTTCAGTGTTAAGTGGTTGTATTTGGTGGCCTGGAACGGATTAATCCTATAACGAACGAATGCTATAACGAACGAGGTTCTAGAACCAATTAGATTCGTTATAGCATACCCCACTGTATATGTGTATATATATATATATATATATATATATATATATATATATATATATATATATATATATATATATATATATATATATATATATATATATATATATATATATATATATATATATTTATTTATTTATTTATATATATACACCTAAACCCCGACTTACGACTATACGGACTTACGTCCAATGGTACTTACGACCTGCTTTGACCGTACGTCCATACGGGACATACGACCAAGTAATCACCGTGACTATTCAAATGACGCTGCTGCGATTTCTATACCGAACGCTTTCATTCCGGCGCAGAGGAGGGATGGCTTGGTCGCGGCTGCACTCACTCAGTGGGATGCTTTTGTTTGTGTTTGGCTATCGTGATTTATACTCTGATCGCTTTCAGAATCCTCATATTATTGTATTTAATTGACTTTATAATGACTGGAAAGCGCAAGTAAAAAGTGAGGCAGGGTACTCCAAGGAAAAGGAGACAGGCAATTACTTTGAGATGAACTGAAGATAATGTAACACAGTATGAGAAATGGAAAACAGCAAATAATCTCACGCCGACTTCCTAGGTTTCGCTTAATTCTCGACTATATCCACTATTCTGAAGCGACAAGGAATCTGATTCATGAAGTAGTGAAAGGAACAACACCTATAAAGGAACTTATAATAACAAAGAAAAAGACAAGGTCCTATCCACGATATGGAAAATTGCTTGGTGATATGGGATAGAAGACCAGATGCAGAAGCTGCAGGCCTTAAGTAGCCCTTAACCATACAGGCTAAAGCAAGAAGCCTGTTCCAAAGCCTGAAGGAGCAGGCAGGAGATGAATGTGATCAAACCCCTGCAGGAAGTCAAGGGTGGCTTGATAGACGGAAAACGCCACAGTTCACACAGTGTTAAGGTGAGGGAGAGGCAGCTAGTGCCGCATGTTGGTGCTGGGCTTTTAAGGAGGAGTTAGGATGCAGGATGTGATTTTGAAGGGAATTATTTAAGGAGCAAATATTCAAATGTGGATGGTGATCGGGATTATTAGGGAAAGATGCCTTTCGACCGACATACATCCACAAGAGGCAAAAAACTGATTCCTAAGTGGCATTCATGGACAGAATTACACTTCTGTTGGGGGATGTTGCTGGTTTCAAGCTAAAGCCCTTCATGATCTATCATTCAGGAGAACCCCAGGGCTTCTTTAAACATGTCAGCAAGCACACACTGCCAGTGTTTTATCGCAGTAACAAAAAGAAAGCCTTGATGACCCTTAGTACTATTTGAGATTGGTTCATGACTCTTGTTTCATCTCCACGAGCCAAGGAGTATTGTCTGTAAACAAAGGATTCCATTCAAGACGGCATTTCTGGATTTTGATAATGCCCGGACACCCAGGCACTACACCTGACGACATGCACCCTGATGTTAAGGGGTAGTGTACATGCCAATTAACACTCACTCTATCATCCAACCCATGGATCAAGGTGCTATTTTCGCCTTTGGAAGTTAGTATTACATGCTTCTTTACGCACGAGACTCGCTTCAGGCTGTTGCCGTTACTGAAGGTGAGAAACGCCAGACAGTTTGGAAGGAGTACAACATTTTGTCATGTATAAAGAACATTAGTGCAGTATGGGGATCAGGTTACAAAACATTGCATGAATGGACTTGGGAAGAAAATCCTGAAAAGATATGTGTGAACAGTTTCAAAGGATTTAATGAAAAGTGAAGATGGATATTAGTAAATAAGATAGTGGACTTAGGTAAACAGCTGGAGTTAGAAATTGTTACTGAAGATGTTGACAGTTGGTTGAAAGTGTAGCAGAAGAGCTCAGTAATCTAGGATCTTATTTAGAACTAGATGCAGAAAAGTTGCAGAGGAAGAAGAGAGACAAATGTAGAAAGGAAGAGCCTGCACCCCCAAAAAAGTTTTTAGTGAACATATGGCAGAGAGGCATTTACATAATTAATAAAGCAATGCAATGTTTGATGACATGGATCAAAATTATAGAGCTGCTATGCCAAAGGACAGAATGATCCAAGATTCGCCACTTGCTTGGTTACAGAGAAAATTTATAATTAGAAAAGAAAAGAAAAATCAGGCCCAAATTGGACACACCTATTTCAAGAAGTCCCCTACTGGCTCTCACGCCCCCACCAGTGCTGTCTTTCACCCTCAAGATGATCCAATACCTTCAACCAGTAGTTACCACAGTACATAAACCTGTTCGAAGGAAGCGACATATTGATGGTGACCCACCCAGCCCTGTCTCCTCTTTCTGCTTCTTCCACTAATATAGTCTCCATGTATCCTGTAAATAGAAAATTATGGAAATCTGTGCATTCAGCTGACTACATTACCAAGGTAAGTGCTCAGTCACACTGCATCCATTCTCATTAGGTTTAGCTACTTTTACTGTACTGCATCCATTCTCATTATTTTTTTACGTTTAGTGTACTTATTTATTATTTAAAATTTGAAAAAAAAAAATTTAAATTTTTTTTTGTTTGAAAATTTTTTTTTTTTTTTTTTTTTTTTTTTTTATTTATCTATATCGACTCCTACGACCATATCGGACTTTATGACTCAGATTTGTCCCTAACCCCGCCGAAGTCAAGTTTAGGTATATATATATATATATATATATATATATATATATATATATATATATATATATACAGTGACCTCGCTTAACTAACACCGTTAACGACTTGATCTGAACTGCTCTCCATATGATCTTCAATTTATTAATCTAAAAATTTGTTAGTACCCATGTTAACGTTTCATTTAACCTAATTCAACATGTTTCGCCAGACTGACCGGCAACCAGCTTTAGTGCATCAGTCCGCCAACACATAAATTTGTCAGCTTAAATTCCTACTATTTTATAGTGAATATCACAGTTTATACTATTCAATAATTTTAAAAAGTTTAATATTCAATTTTAGTCGCTTTAACAATTATTATTAGAAAACATAATTGAAGGTAAGTATCTTCAGTTTAATGCGCAGCATCCAGCTCTAACACAGCAAAAACAGGAGTTAGTCTCTCTTGTTTTCACTGAGGCAGTAACATCTGCTTGAGACTCTTCAACTAAATGCTTTTTTCTGTGTTTCCAAGCAAATTATTTAGTCATTTTGAAAATATATTTTTCATATTGACAATATATAATGCAAGTGCTGATTTAAAAGAAAAATAATCTTGAATTACACCAGAGAGCTAAAATTTTAGAGTGGGGTGAAATGGCGCCATGGGTGACTCTTCCACCCCAATGCTTCTTCTTCTTCCTTTCCTCCACCCCATTCTAAACCCATCATCATCATCATCATCATCATCATGATCATCATCATCATCATCATCATCCAGGAGCTTCTTTATACACACCTCAAAGTAAGTAAACTTTTTCTACCATTTTTGTTGAATTTAGGAAATTTTTGTGAGCTGTGAAACTAATTACTCCAAAACCCATTGGAAACAATGGTTTCGATTAAGACTTTTCAGAATCTAACCTTCTGAACGGATTGAGTTCGTTAATCGGGTAGGGGTTTCTGTACAGTATATTGTTACGAGTTGGATTTAGAATATAGTTAAAAGTCTACCCAGATCCCAACAGGCAACAATAATAAAAAACAAAGACAATCGACTATGGGTAGACAAGGATGCGAGCTTGTTGTGTATAATAGTACCATAAATTCCTAAAGGTAAAATTTTCATTTAAGTACTTTACCTAACCATACTTAACCTAAACATAACAGTATATACATATTTATACAACATACAATAATTTGAAGAAGGCTAACAATAAAAAAAAACAAAGACAATCGGACTATAAAAGGGTAGACAAAGGATGCGAGTTTTTATTTGTTGTATAATAAAATACCATAGAATTCCTAAACAAAATTTTTCAAAACACCTATGTTGCATAACCATACTTAACCTAAACATTAACAGTATATACATATTTATACAACATACAATAATTTGAAGCAAGGTAGGTGGGAGGCAATATAGATTACAAATACTTAAGTCTTGAAGCTGAAAGATGGCTGTGTGATAAGGCTGAGTATTGTAGGGCAGTAGGTAGTCACTGTGCGTAGGTTTTCAGGATAGGTGATCCTGTGGTCACTTCCCAGAGTGAACTGAACTTTCCTCGATCTGGATCTGATGAGGAAGACTTGGAGGAGGTGGCATAACAACCAGGATATGGAGAAGGGAAACCTCGGGTAGTAACTAGACTAGTCATACTCGGGTTTAAGTCCTAGAAGGCGTTGCTCGTGGTGCTGGGTAGGTAGATCACATGACAATAGATGGCGTGGTTATTAGTGCTGGAGTAGGTAGATCATGACAATTGATGGGCGTGGTTAACACACCCTTCCTCAAAAGACCTCCGTGGCGTGGTACGAAGGAGGTGAAATCACCTGAATGCGTCTAGAGTAGCTGCTGCATTTTCCTGGAGCTCGGGATAAGGAGTCCGCGATCAGGTTGTCACCCCTTTATGTGCGGACTGTAGATTATAGGGCTGGGTGAGAGAGCCCAGCGGAGGATTCTCTGGTTGGAGTCTTGTTGGTTTTGGATGAACATAGTGGGTTATGGTGGGGTGAAGACTAGGGTTGTTGTGGGCAAGACTGGAGGTAACGGTCAAACTTCTTTATTGCCAACACCGAGCCAGGGCCTCCTTCTCTATGGTCGAGTAGTTGGTCTGATGTTTTTTTCAACTTGGTAGGAGTAGTATGTACAGGGTGAAGGACATCAGTGGTTGGGTCGGAGTTGTAGGAGCACAGCCCCCACTCCGACACCGCTAGCGTCGTTGCAGATGGAAGGGCAAGGAATGTAGTCAGGGGGTGGACTACGAGCCCAGAGCAAAGAGAGGCTTTGAGGCAGTGGAAAGACTGAGTCGCACCTCTGGTTCCAGATATAAGGGACATAGAACTGTTAATGTCTGTAGGGGTCCAGCCACGCTGGAGAAGTGCACTGCAGAACCGGCGGTAGTAGCATACATCCCAGGAAGCGCCCAGGTTCCTTCCTAGATCATGGAGTGGGGAAGGGACAAAGATGACTTTTTAACGTTTGCGTCCTTGGGTCTCTACATGTACCATGCCCAACGATATGTCCCAGGTAAGTCACTACGAGGCCGGCCAAAAAAGCAGATTTAGCCAGGTTTATGGTGAATCTTGATCTCTCTTTTGATCGTCACCGAACAGTATCTCCAAAGCGCGCAGATCAATTGCGTCAGCCGTCCGACACCACCACCAGGTCATCAGGTAGTGACGTCCCATCTGGAATCCTGAATCAGGTGATTGATTGCCCTCTGGAATGTGGCGGAGCATTAGAAAAAGCCGCCATAATAAAATATTGAAAAAGACCAAATGGAGTTATGAATCTGGAGATTATTTTGCCTATCTGTGAGTCCCACTTGATAATATCCTTTTCAACATGTCCACGGTAGATATAAATTTTGCACAGCCTATGCTGTCTATTATATCTTCAATCAAAAGGTAAGGGTAGGAGTCTGGAGACATTGACCTGGTTCACTTTCACGATGTCGGTACAAGCGAAAAAAGTGCTATCGGGTTTTGGAATGAAAGGCAAATTGAAGCCCAGAATTACTAGGCTCAGCTAAGTTGTATTTTAACAAAAATCTACTTCCTTTTTCATAATCTCTCTTTTTGTGGATTTAGTCGATATGTGCTGATTGCCTAATGGGTTGTACATCATCTGAGATTAGCTTAATATCATGTTTAAATATATTGCAAATCCTGGGAGGTCTGGCTATTGACTTTAGGAAATGTTGATAATAACTTAGCGAGATCTTTTGCTTGAGATGGATTCAGAACAGAAAATATACTCATCAGGTTGTTGAATGCATGACTGTAGCAGGGTTTTCATCTTTAGGTGATCTAAATTCTCCAATAGGTCCATGTCATCTGTCTCCGGCCTAATAAAACCGTATGCAATAAGAGTAAGCTTATAGCCTCTGGGATGTCTTCCTCTGACTGCCTGGAATGGTAAAGTTTCATGAGATTAATGTGAACAAGTTGTGAATCTTTTCTGCGATCAGGAGTATGGACTATATAGTATTTTTTAGCATTGATTTGAAAGTTTGAGTGGGGCTATTCCGGCAGCACTTGGAATTAATGGGTGGTAAGCCCGAAGATGTACAATGGTCCACACTGGGGAGTCTTTCATCACCTGTTGAACAAAAGATGGATCATATTGTTGGGCTTTAATAGGCTCATCACTTACTAATGAATGTATTGTACAGATCTTCTGTGGGTAGGAAGATATTGGAGGTGGTTTTTTTTAGATTAAGAGGGGCCCATTTCACTTTTTACTCTGTGACGGGTGACAACACAAGATGAGAAAAAGGTGAGAGTAGTTTCTTCAAGGTCAGTGGTGGAGTTGACAGGTAAAGGGAGGAGTCGACTGTCTTTATGTTGAACCACTAGATCTCCTGCCAAGCCATTACCCAATAAATGAATGCCGCTCACAGGCATTGGATCTTTTCTAATGGCTACTTGCGCTACAGTAATCAAGGAGATTGGAGGTGCGCTTTAGCTAAGGGATAGGAAGAATGGGATAGAGAGATCTGAAATTAGAACACTCTCATTGTTAATCGCCAAAGGTAGATATATCAGGAATGGCGTTAAACAGTAGGATAGATTGTGCTGTGCCCGTATCCGCGTAGTATCTGAATAGGAAAAACGAAGAACCCCTCTATGATTGAAATTTTTTCCCTCATAGGTGAATGAGAGAAAGATCTGATGGGGCCTTTCCACATTGGTGGTTGCTAATGGTTTTAATTGGGATCCAGAACTACTTTTAAGTTCGACACTTTGGAGTGTTTACAAGACTGGATGCGTATGGCCTGGTTTTTCAGTTAGAACAATAAACTTGGTTGCATCAGGGGAGGTAGGTGTGGGACCTTTAGGCCTGCCACTCCGTCCCCAAGAGTTATCATCAGAGGAGGACCTAACATGCGGGAAAGTACCCACGTTCCCCTCGGCTTTAGTGACTCCCACCAGCAAGGCGTCGCATCAGCCAGCTCAGCCGCACGTCCTAAATTAACCTCTCCACGCTCCTCCACATGCTTCCAAGATGTGAAATGGTATCTTGCTCTTCCCACTCCTCCAGGACTACCAAAGTTTAACAAATCCTGAGGTAAGCCATTAAGAAAACCTAGATAAATTTACTAATGGTCAAAAAAGATAAGATAAGTGGATAACCTAGAAAATATCCGCGGCAGTGGACCTTAGAAAAGTCCGGAAACTGCCCAAGTTATACCTAGGAAATTACACTTATGAATATTGTTCTGATCCAGATCCTTAGATAAGGATAAGGGCTTGAAAGGAAGAGGCGTGTGCGGCATTAATATAGATCGGGATTAACAACCTTGAGTAAACAGGAAGGGTGTATTCTGACATTTATATAAAGATCCGGATTAACAATAGATACTTTGAAACAGGAAGAGGCGCATTACGGCATTTATATAAAGATCCGGATTTAGAACCCTCGAGTTACTTGATTATTGACCCCGAATGAGATAATGAGAAGAACAATAATTGAGGCTTTATAATTATGGGGAGTCCTGGTAGGCGGGCGTCCAGATATCCTTCACCTAAACTAGTGACCATGGACAGCCTACTCTGCGGGAGCGAGAATGCGGCATTAAACAGATCCGGATTCTGCCTACACTCGATAAGACTTACTACCGACTGCCACGTGTAATAACAGAATAAACCTTATGACACTCGGAACCTAATATCATCTGTCCGCTCTTGCTATGCAGTATACCAATATATGCACACATATGAAGGAACTTTAAACTAAAAGCAATTGTGAACAGAAGTGACTAGGAGAATAATTAACAGGTAGTAATAAAGGGGAAGGAATATGGCACTTAATGTCGGGGTCCTGTCACGATGCGCCATTTATTCTGAGTTGAGGATTTAGAATATAGTTAAAAAGAATCTACCCAGATCCCAACAGGCAACAACAATAAAAAACAAAGACAATCGGTTATAGAAGGTAGACAAAGGATCAAGTTTTTGTTTGTGTATAATAAAGTACCATAAATTCCTTAACAAAATATTCAGCTTTCTATAATTTACCCTTAACCATACTTAACCTAAACATTAACAGTATATACATATTTATGCAACATACAACTAATTTGAAGCAAGGTGGAGGTGGGGAGGCAATATAAGATTACAAATGCTTAAGTGCGGAGCTGAGATGGCTGAGTGAGGCTGGTATTGTAGAAGGCGGTAGGTAGTCTCACTGTGCATGGGTTTCAGGATAGGTGATCCTGTGGTCACTTCCCAGTGAACTGAGCTTTCCTCGATCTGGATCTGATGGGAAGACTTGGAGGTAGCCTTAACAACCAGGATATGGAGAAGAAACCCCGGAGTGGTAATAAAATCAGTCATACTCGGGTTTTAGATCCTAGATGGCGTGGTTAAGTAGTGCTGGGTAGGTAGATCATGACAGTGTTAGGCGTGGTTAAGTAAACTTTACCTTCAATTATGTTCAATAATACAGTTGTACCCACTTACTAGCGGTCAATAGAACCCAGAGGGTCCCGCATTAAGTGAAATCCGCGTTAAGTGAACAACAGAACATATGGGATTAATTCCAATAGAAACCAGCCCGACCCCCAAACTCCACTTTTTGAAGACACATAACTATGTTGTAGTAAAAATAACATCTTAATTTTATGATGGTACATGCACACAATTAATACTTAAGAGAAATAGAGAAATACAGTCGCCAATTTAATGTCCATTCAAATAATGGACTCAACTCCCTCCCCCTCTTCTCACACTACACTGCTGGCTCTTCCGTCTCTGAGAAATTTTTAGGGAAAACCACTAAATTTTAATAAATAATACCTCAAACTAAAGTTAGGATAATACAATTGACATTGCTGATTCCTTGTAAGACTTAGGAATATTTGAATATAAATGTCATATATTTTGCTCAAAAGATACTGATATTTACTCAGGATTAAACATTTTATCTAAATTTGTATGTCTAATGCAAAATATATGATGTTTATATTCAAAATGATCACCAAATTATAAGAATTCCAGCAATGTAAATTATATTCTGGCCGGGTAATTGGTATGAATTTTATGAGCTAAATCAAATATCTTCAGTTAATAAAAAAAAAATATTCTTCAGACACTATCTGTCAATCAAAGTACCCCACCTTGCCTCCCCCCCCTCTTCCAACCGCGCGGTCAGTCCCAACCCTCCCCCCCACCCCCCACCAATCCTCCCTTCAAGAGAAGAGTGGGTGAAAAAAATTAATTTTAACATTTTGTATTAAATAATACCTCAGATTAAAGTTAGGATAATATAATTGACATTGCTGGATTCCTTGTAAGACCAGGAATATTTTGAATATAAATGTCATATATTTTGCACAAAAGATAACATATTTACTAGAGAAAACATTTTATCTAAAATTTGTATGTCTAATGCAAAATATATGATGTTTTTATTCAAAATGATCATCAAATTATAAGAATTCCAGCAATGTAAATTATATTCTGACCGGGTAATTTGTATGAATTTTATGAGCTAAAACAAATATCTTCAGTTAATAAAAAAAAAAATATTCTTCACGGGGTAACAGATGGTTGGTCAGTCCCTCCCTCCCCCCCCACCCCCCACCAACCGTCCCAAGGAAATGTGTGGGAAAACCACTAAATTTTAATAAATAATACCTCAAACTAAAGTTAGGATAATATAATTGACATTGCTGGATTCCTTGTAAGACCAGGAATATTTTGAATATAAATGTCATATATTTTGCACAAAAGATAACATATTTACTTTGAGAAAATTTTTTATCTAAAATTTGTATGTCTAATGCAAAAATATGATGTTTATATTCAAAATGATCACCAAATTATAAGAATTCCAGCAATGTAAATTATATTCTGGCCGGGTAATTTGTATGAATTTTATGAGCTAAAACAGGCAGTCAGGCAGGGTGGCGGGTGGGGCAAATCTAAAAATAGCGTCTCGAGCCGGACACTCACCGCGTATATGTGGAAAAAATCCGTGTTAAGTGAAAGTTCAGCTCTGGCGAGGCACCGCGTATATGATAAAACGCGTTAAGTGAAACCGCGTTAGGCGGGGTAATACTGTAATTGTTAAAATGACTAAAAAATTGAATATTAAACTTTTAAAATTATTGAATCATCATCATCCAGGAGCCTTCTATATACACACTTCAAAGTAAGTGAACTTTTCTACCTTTTTTGTAGAATTTAGGCAATTTTCGGTGAGCTGGAACCAATTACCCAAAAACCCATTGAGACAATGGTTTCGGTTAACGAGATTTTCGGTTAACGAGCATCCTGCTGGAACGAATTGTGCTCGTTAACCGAGGGACCACTGTATATCTTAAAATTTCCCCCGACTAATATTATAACAATTATGGGTCCCCAGTAACAGATGGATGAATACAGTACAAGTACCGTATATACTCGTGTATAGTTCGAGTTTTTAAGACCAAATTTTTAGGCAAAAAATTGGGGGTCGTCCTATACATGCGTAATAGTTTTGTTAGGATGAACCCGTGCATGATGGGAAGGGCGAGGAGCAAATTTTAGCTTCAGACATGAAAAATATTTACCATTTACTGCCAGTAAACAATGGAAATGTAAAATATGTACCAATTAGTAATGAAAAGTTGTGCACTTCCTTCAGTAAATGAAGCTCACCAACTTACAATAGGCTAAATTACCTTACAACGTGCTTTCAGTAGTCTATGTTGAAGTTCTTAGCACAGGCTAACTTATCATATCATATACAGGATCACAGTTCTCATTGATCTACAAAAAATACCGGTAATAAAAACCTTTTCGATATTTCACACTTAATGTAATACCCGGTAATCTACTTCACCCTTCTATTGTTTACAACGATGCATGACGCACCACCAGCTGTTGAGTATCGGCTAGACGGTACACGTGTTTTTCGAATCGTTTTCAGTTAAAAAACTGTTACATCACATGTATATTTTACCTTAACTGTGCCTGAATGAATATGTTCTCGGAAATAAATAGTAGTTTTGCTGAAACGTGATATATTTTAATGTAAAATAGGATAAAATACATGATGAAAACAAAAGATTTTACCTAACCTTCCGATGTTCAAGAGAAGTTACTCGTT
The DNA here is from genome assembly GCF_018991925.1 of Homarus americanus. NCBI lineage: Eukaryota > Metazoa > Arthropoda > Malacostraca > Decapoda > Nephropidae > Homarus > Homarus americanus. The sequence continues at coordinate 20,732 of NW_024747158.1, forward strand.
TTTTTTAATAGTTTTTGGTTAAAATATTGTTATATTACAGTGGTATTCTATTCCTACTGTGCTTGATATAATGCATTCACGGAAATGTAATATTTTTGCTGAAATGACGTACGTATTACAGTGGAAAGTGGGATAAAATTGTGACGAAAACAATGACTTTCGCTTTCTTTCGTTCAAAAGATGTTACCGTAATCGCTTCTCGAATGGTTTTCAGTTAAAAAACTGTTGTATTACGATAATATTCTATCCTAATTGACTTGAATAAATACTACGATACCATATTTCTGAATATTTTCATTAAAATCCATCAAAATCATTTTCCTTGTCATCGTCTGTAGCACCAAACAGCTTCTCCCAGTCCTCTCCTTGAACAGGGCTAGAGGGTACGTGTTTTTCAAATCGTTTTCAGTTAAAAAACTATTACATCACACGCATATTTTACCTAAACTGCGCCTGAATGAATATATTCTCGGAAATAAAAGTAGTTTTGCTGAAATGTGATGTATTTCAATGTAAAATAGGATAAAATACATGACGAAAACAAAAGACTTTACCTAACCTTCCGATGTTCAAGAGAAGTTACTCGTTTTTTTTTAATAGTTTTTGGTTAAAATATTGTTATATTACAATGGTATTCTATTCCTACTGTGCTTGATATAACGCATTCACGGAAATGTAATATTTTTGCTGAAATGACGTACATATTACAGTGGAAAGTGGGATAAAATTGTGACGAAAACAATGACTTTCGCTTTTCTTTCGTTCAAAAGATGTTACCGTAATCGCTTTTCGAATGGTTTAGTTAAAAAACTGTTGTATTACAATAATATTCCCTCCTAATTGACTTGAATAAATACTTGAATGGAAATTTACAATATTTTTGTTGAAACTACCCGCGTTTCAGTGTAAAGTGTCGTAATAATAAATGGTAAACAATTTGCCTTCGGCACTCGTGTTTCATGCACGGCGAGCCTCAGTTTATAGGACGTAGAGCGTTTTTAGTGAAGGTTTTGTTGTTCCATTACCCTCAAAAACGTGGGTCGAACTATAAACGAGGAATATCGTAAATTAACGATTTCTTGGTCAAAAAATCAGGGTCGACCTATAAACGAGGGGGGGTTATAGACTAGTATATACGGTAATTAGTTGCAGTTTGTGTGACATTATGTGTCATTTTTAGGAGGTTATGTTGGTTACCCAAAGTCATTTTAGAGTAAAAATCTAGCGAATCCAGTACAATATAGCAATTTTATCATCTTAAAGGGCATTGCTTGTGTGGGTTTCCAATGCAAGGACGTGTACCAGTACGATATACCTGTGCAAATGAGACTTCACTGTAGCTTCTTGTTTGACACAGGAGTGATAGTTTTAGGGATACAGACCATGAAGTGGGAGCTCTGTTTTTTTTTTTAACCGCCCTATGTTGAGTAGATGAGTTTGAGACTGAATCATATTCTTGTCTGAAAATGAGACTCCTGTCTCTATGCCAGAGCGTATTCAAATTTGCCTAAATGTTGGGAGTTGGTTCACATCATTCATAATTTCCTTATCATGGCTGTGTTTACCCACATAATTATTGAAAAGTTTCATCAACAAACATTAAATCATGGTAGCTTCCAAAGTTTACTTTTAGTGTGAGGTCAAGACCATTACATTAAGTGAACCAGACTATACAGCTTGATTTTATGAACTCTGTGGGCTGTGTATTTTCCATCAGTTCCATCCTCAGGTCATACATTAGTGAGCCATTATTGGATGAGGAGATTCCCTATAGGGATGCTGTATTGGAACATTTAGAAAAGCCTTCTGTTTTTAGCTGGCTTCACTTGTACAAGCCATATGGTGAAGGACAACTAGCTACAGGTATTAATCTTAAAATTCCATTTTATAGCTGAATTTAGAACTTGATGGCTTGGAACCATCAGTTCTACCCACAGGTTTAACACAAGCTTTGAGTTTTATCTCCAGGGAAACATTTAAATGTTGTTTACAAAAGTTCTGTTATTTTGTTCTTATGTTCTTAAACTTGCATTCTTTGATTTTAGTCTTTTAAGTCTTTAGTTTAATTCGGCGACATATGACCTAAGCTGTTGCATCGCCAGAGATGTAATTACCACAAAAAATCAATCAATCATTCCAATGAATATGAATTAGGGTTGGTGTCTGAAAACCATTATGGCCAGTCTGAGAAGAAAGGTGTAATGCCTATTATATAGTTGGTGGCCTCTTCCTCTAATTACTAGAGGGAAAACCTTTGTTTATACTTACCACTACAAGGGACAGTTGCAGGAAGGAAGGGGAGACGAATTGTAATATTAATCCCGTTCACTTATGGTAAGTCATCAACTGCCTAGTCTTAGGTTCTGCCGTAAAATCAAATTTTAGGATTAGTTCTTTAATATTTGGGTTAGAAATAATATAAACATTATTTAGTTTGATAAATGTACCCAAAAGTTATGCTTTGCTAATTTTACAGCCAACAAACACTGGTGAAGACTTCTATGTGAAAAACAACGACGCTCATTATCTGCTGCGACCTGAAACAATCGAGTCGTTATGGTACATGTATCATCTAACAGGCAATAAAACATATCAAGATTGGGGCTGGCAAATGTTTCAGGTATGTTTGTCACTCATCCCACAATTTGTCTGTGTCCTTTTTTTTTTTTCTTATCATATTTGCTCACACTTCTCAGTTGCAATATTAAACTACACCCTTTCTTCTTCAACCCATTCCCTTATCCTCAACTTATGTATATATCTGTTCTCTCTATCATCCCTTTAAGTCCTTTAGTCACAGCCATTTTCTTTAAATTGGTTAACTTTTATAGCTCTTTTTCCCCCTATAAAACTTATGATCACTTCCGTACACTCCACACAGCTAATCTTATCAATATTACATAATTTTTTTCTTTATCAAACTTCTGTTCTACAACACACTAACTCACAACCTTTTATATTCTTCACTGTTGTCCATCTGTTTTCTGTCCTCTTTTGCCATTTATTTCCATCTGCCTCCTGATTTCCATTTATTCCTGTTTTTCTATAGCTATTAGAATTCATCAGATCTGTCCAAAATTACTGTCATATTTCCTCTCCCCTTGTGTCCTGTTGCATAATTATGTGCTAATAGTAACCCATCTGTTGTGTCCTATATATTATTACAGACTAGTCATGCAAATAGTGGGTAGAAACAAGGATGTTGTTGGTGAGCATTGTGTGATAAATATCAATGGTAACAAGGAAATCAAGGATGCATGAAGAAATTATTATGATCAGCTACTGAATGAGGAGTACAAATGGGACATTGGCAGCCAGGGTAGTAAAGCCAGTACAGGGACCATGCCAAAGGATTGAAAGAGAATGCAGTAGGTCTCTCGCCAATAATGTCTAATAAATTTAGAAAAATGCCCTTATTAGCAAAAACGTAATTTGTGTGACATTAAAATACAGTGGAGTTTGTATTTCTGGCGGTCAATTGAACCCGTGGAAGCCCACGTAAAACAAGAAACTCGTAAATGAAATAACAGAACATATGGGATTAATTGAAATAGAGACTGGGCCGACCCCCAAACTCCACTTTTTCTGACACAATACCTACGTTGTAGTAAAAATAACATCTTAATTTTATGATGGTATGCGCACACAATTAATATTTAAGAGAAATACAGTCGCCAGGTTAATGTCCATTCAAATAATGGACTCAGCTCCCCCCCCCCTCTTCCCACGCTCGCTGGCTCCTACCTCGCTGAGACATGTAGGCTTACATTTTTAGTAATAAATAATACCTCAGACTAAACTTAGGATAATATAATTGACATTGCTGGATTCCTTACAAGACAAGGAATATTTTGAATATAAACGTCATATATTTTGCACAAAAGATAAAATTTTTGTTCTTTCTAATCAAAATTCTTAAATTACATCAAAATTTATGTCAATGCAAATTTTATGATATTTAAATTTAAATAATCACAATCTTATAAAATTCAGCAATGTAATCTGGCGAGTAATTTGTATGAATTTTATGAGCTAAAACAAATATCTTCAGTAAATACAGTAAACAAATTATACTTCACCCGCGTAAATGACCAATTGCCGCGTAATTAAAGCATTTCGATTCTGGCAAGGCACCGCGTAAATGACCAACTAGCGTTAACCAAAACCGCGTAAATCCAGACTCCACTGTACTGTACATATAAAAAGGGTTTATTGGTGCTGCTGCCCCAAGAATTCCACCCAGTTTTCTCCTTTTGAAGCCCTGCCTAACACTTTTTGTTAGCTGAAATAAAAAGAATTGTTATTCAGTCATCAAAATAAAGAGTTTGAGTAATATAACACTTACCTGTAGCTTGGGGGAGTTTTTGAGGTGCTTGTTGTGGTGATTGTTCCGTATCTGAGGCATCTTGCACTGTTTTTCATTCTACAAGCTAACCATTTCTGAAGAAAATGCACTGTTATCACTAACAACCTGTTTCTATCACTTTTATCATTCATAGCTCACCTCACATTGCCATCACTACCGAAATATTGTATACATAATGCTCTCCTCTAAGTTACTCTTAATATTTCTCACTGTGACTCAGGACAGTTCAATTTCCTCACAATATCAATGTTCGTGCACCACTTTCAATAGGCTCAACAATCTGCTCCTTATCCTTGACCGGTAAGCACGCTTCTTGTGGCTTTGTCTCTGAGCTTTGGGGTCTTTTTCTCATACTTTAAAAGTTCCGGGCATTCAGTGGGCAAATCCTCCTCCACCTCCCCTAGCCCCACAGGCAAAAGCGCAAAAGCCATTATTGATCATTGACCCTAGCAACCTCTAGTTATAGGGCGGAAATCTGACACGTGGGCGCAAGCTGTATTCCACGGAGCGTGAGTGAGAGTGAGGCCGAGCGGACAACTCGTCATCAACATGGCGGCAAACAAACGCTATCTTTGATGCGCTCGGACGCTTTCGCGAAATCCGTTATTCAAGAAAATCCAGACGTTATTATCGAAAATGGGTATCTATTGTAACTTACCGTTATTGTCAAAAACGTTATTGTGGAAGTCATTATTGGCGAGAGCCTACTGTAGGTGGAAAAAGTAATTGACAAAATGAAGCATGGAGATATAATAATAATAATAATAATAATAATAATAATAATAATAATAATAATAATAATAATAATAATAATTATGAAATAAAGATAAATAAAACTTATAAAACAAAATAATATTAAAAACATTCTAAAGAACAATAAATAAATACAAAATGAAAAAAAAAAATCAGAAGCGAGAAAAAATATCTGTTTTCTTGTGAAAGTAAGAGAAACAATTGAGACCCTGCAATTGTGTGTAAATGAAACAGAAAATCAGTCAGATCAGCAACCTGAGACTTGGTCACAATTTTTGTGATGCCATATGGCAGTAAGGTCATCCATTAGACAACAAATTATGTGAGCATGTCAGTGATGACCAAATTGACTTCTGCAATCATGATGGAATATACTGTTTCAAAGAAGGGAGGAAAATTATGATTGTGAATACTTGCAACAACAACAACTCACCACCACCAACACTCACCACCAACAACAACAACACTCACTACCAGCACCACCACCAACAACAACACTCACCACCACCAACAACAACACTCACCACCACCAACACTCACCACCACCAACAACAACACTCACCACCAACAACACCACCTGCCAACTGCTCACCACCACCAACACTCACCACCACCAACAACAGCACTCACTACCACCACCAACAACAACAACACTCACCACCACCAACAACAACACTCACCCACCACCAACACTCACCACCACCAACCTCACCACCACCAACAACAACAACAACACTCACTACCACCAACAACAACAACACTCACCACCAGCAACAACCTGACCACCACCAACAACAACACTCTGCCAACAACAACAACACTCACCACCACCAGCAACCAACACTCACCACCACCAACAACAACACTCACCACCACCAACAACAACACTCACTACCACCAACAACAACACTCACTACCAGCAACAACAACACTCACTACCCACCAACAACAACCTCACCACCACCAGCAACAACAACAACAACACTCACCTCACCACCAGCAACACTCACTACTACCACCACCAACAACAACAACACTCCACCACCACCAACAACAACAACAGCACTCCTGCACCACCACCAACAACAACAACACTCACTACCACCAACAACAAGCAGCAACACTCACTACCACCAACAACAACAACAACACTCACTACCACCACCAACAGCTACCACCAACAACAACACTCACTACCACCAGCAACAACAACACTCCCTGCACCACCACCAACAACAACGCTCACTACCACCAACAACAACACTCACCACCAACAACAACGCTCACCTACCAACAACAACGCTCACCACCAACAACAACACTCGCCAGCAACCAACTCACCACCACCACCAACAACAACACTCACCACCACCACCAACAACAACAACAACACTCACTACCACCAGCAACAACGCGCTCGCCTGCCACCACCAACAACAACAACACTCACCACCACCAACAACAACAACAGCACTCACTGCCACCACCAACAACAACAACACTCACCACCACCACCAACAACAACGCTCACCACCACCAGCAACAACAACACAACGCTCACTACCACCAACAACAACAGCCAACAACGCTCCTGCCACCACCAACAACAACAACACTCCACCACCACCACCAACAACAACACTCCACTACCACCACCACCAACAACAACAACACTCACTACCACCGACAACAACAACAACACTCACTACCACCACCACCAACAACAACAACCTCACACCACCACCACCAACAGCAACAACAACAACGCTCACTACCACCAACAACAACAACACTCACTACCGCCAGCAACAACAGCACTCCACGCACCAACAACCAGAACACTCACTACCACCAACAGCAACCTCACTACCAGCACCAACAACAACGCTCACTACCAGCAACAACAACAACACTCACTACCAACAACAACACTCACTACCGCACAGCCCACCAGCAACAACACTCACCTACCAACAACAACACTCCACTACCACCACCAACAACAACACTCACTGCACCACCAACAACAACACTCACTACCACCACCAACAACAACACTCCACCTACCAGCAACAACACTCACCACCACCAACAACAACTCTCACCACCAACACCAGCACTCACCACCACCAGCAACAGCACTCACCACCACCACCAACAACAACACTCTGACCACCAACAACAACACTCACCACCACCAACAACAACGCTCACCTGCACCAACAACCAACACTCACCACCACCAACAAGCAACACTCACCACCACCAGCAACAAACACTCACCTGCACCACCAGCAACAGCACTCACCGCCAGCAACAACAACAGCACTCACTGCCACCAACAACAACACTCACTACCACCACCAACAACAACACTCACTGCCACCACCACCAGCAACAACACTCTACCAACAACAACCAACCACTCACTACCCCACCAACAACAACACTCACCACCACCAACAACAACAACACTCACCACCACCAACAACAACACTCTCTCACCACCAACAACAACACTCACTACCACCACCAAGCAACAACAACACTCACTACCACCACCAACAACAACACTCACCACCACCAACAACAACAACACTCTACCACCACCACCAACAACAACAACGCTCACTACCACCAACAACAACAACAACAACGCAACCTCTACACCACCAACAACAACAACAACACTCACCACCACCACCAACAACAACCCACTCACTACCACCACCAACAACAACAGCAGCTCACCACCACCACCACCAACAAGCAACGCTCTGCCACCACCAGCAACAACAACACTCACCACCACCAGCAACAACAACAGCACTCACCACCACCAGCAACAACAACAACGCTCACCACCAGCAACAACAACAACACTCCTCACCAGCACCACCAACAACAACACTCACTACCAACAACAACAACGCTCACTACCACCAACAACAACAACACTCACACTACCACCACCAACAACAACAACACTCCACCACCACCAACAACAACAACACTCACCACCACCAACAACAACAGCAACACTCCACCACACCACCAACAACAACAACAACACTCACCACCACCAACAACAACAACACTCCCACCACCAACAACAACGCTCACTGCCACCACCAGCAACAACACTCACTACCACCACCAACAACAACAACACTCACTACCACCACCACCAACAACAACAACACTCACTACCACCAGCAACAACAACAACAACAACACTCGCACCACCAACAACAACACAGCACTCACCTGCACCACCAGCAACAACACTCACTACCACCAGCACAACAACCAACTCACCACCACCAGCAACAACGCTCACTACCACCACCAGCAACAACAACAACGCTCACCACCACCAGCAACCAGCAACAGCACTCACCACCTGAGCAAACAACAGCACTCTACCAACAACAACCAGCAGCGCCACCACCACCACCAACAACCCAACCTCCACACACCACCACCAGCAACAACACTCACCACCACCCCCAGCAGCACTCACCACCACCAGCAACAGCACTCACCACCACCGACAGCAACACTCTGCCACCAGCAACAACACTCCACCACCACCGACAACCAGCACTCCCGCTACCAAGCAACAGCGCTCACCACCAGCAACAGCAACAGCACTCACCACCACCAGCAACAGCGCCGCCACCAGCCAGCAACAGCTTACCACCAGCAGCAACAGCGTTCACCACCAGCAACTCCACCAGTGCACCAACCAACCAGCACTCATGACACCAACATCCAGCACTCACCACCACCACCACCAGCAGGCACTAACCGCCACCACCACCACCACCACCAGCATCACACTGCCCACCAGCAACAGCACTCACCCACCACCAACAATAACCTCCCACCACCAAACCAACCTCCCACCACCAAGCAACACTCACCAGCCGCAGCATCAACGCCACCACCACCAGCAACAGCCTCACCACCACCGACAACCAGCACTCACTACCAGCAAGCAGCACTCACCACCACCAACAACAGCACTCCCACCAGCCAGCAATAACCAGCACTCTTACCAGCAACAGCAACAACCACTCACCACCACCAGCAACAGCACTCCACTACCAGCAACAACAACACTCACCCACCACCACCAGCAACAACATTCACCACCACCAACAACAACACTCACCACCACCACCACACCAGCAACAGCACTCACCACCACCACCACCACCAGCATCAGCACTCACCACCAACAACAGCACTCACCACCACCAACAGCACCACCACCACCAACAACAACACTCACCTGCCACCAACAACACTCACCAGTGCCGCCAGCATCAGCACTCCACCACCAACCAAACCAGCACTCACCACCACCAGCAACCAACACTCCACCACCGGCAACCAGCACTCACCACCACCAGCAACAGCACTCACCACCACCAGCAACCAGCACTCACCACCACCAAGCAACAGCACTCACCACCACCAGCAACAGCATACCGCCAGCAACACTCTGCCACCACCAGCAACAGCACTCACTGGTGCCACCAGCATCAGCACTCCACCACCAGCCAACAGCACTCACCACCACCACCAGCAACACTCCACCACCACCAGCAACCGGCAACCTCACCCTTACCAGCAGCAAGCAATCACCGAAACAACCAATGCTCACCACCAACAGCAACCAGCACTCACCAGCACCAACAGCACTCACCGCCAACCAGCAACAGCACTCACCACCAACAACAACAACCAGCACTCCACCGCCACCGACAGCAACAGCACTCACCACCACCAGCAGCACTCACTGCCACCAGCAACCAACCTCACCACCACCAACAACAACAACCTCTTTCACCACCACCAACCTCACCAGCAATAAAACACGCTACCAACAGCAAGCAATACTCACCAGCAACCAGCAACAACCACTCCGCCACCACCAGCAAGCAACCCCGTCACTACCACCAACAGCAAAAACAGCACTCACCGCCACCAGCAAGCAACCAGCACTCACCACCACCAACCAGCACTCACCACCAGCAGCAACAGCAACGCTCCACCACCAGCAACAACAACAGCACTCACCTGCACCAGCAACAACCTCCACCACCACCAGCAACGCTGCACTCCACCACCACCAACCAGCACTCTGACCCACAGCAACAACCACTCCACCTGCACCAACAGCAAGCACTCACCACCACCAGCAACAACAGCACTCCACCCACCAGCAACAGCAACACTCACCACCAGCAACAGCCTCACTACCAGCTTCAGCAAGCACTCCTGCACCACCAGCAACAACTCACCACCACCAACAACCTCACCACCACCAGCAACAGCAACCACTCACCACCACCAGCAAGCAACAGCCCATCTGCCACCGCCAACAACAGCCAACCTCACCACCACCACCAGCAACAACGCTCACCAGTGCCACCAGCAACAGCACTCACCACCGCCACCAGCAACAGCAAGCACTCCGCCACCACCAAACAAAAACCAATCGCCACCGAAACAACAAGTGCTCACCACCAGCAACAGCAAGGCTCACCACCACCAGCAGCACTCACCTACCAGCAACAGCACTCCACCTGCACCAGCAACCAAGCACTCACCACCTGCCAGCAGCAAGCACTCACCACCACCACCAACAGCAACAACACTCACTGCCACCAGCAACAACTCCCGCCACCAGCAACCAGCAAGCACTCCACCACCACCGCCAGCAAAACGTTCACCGTGCCACCAGCAACCAGCACTCACCAGCTGCAACAGCAACGCTCACCACCACCAGCAACACTCACTGCCACCAGCAGAAACCAGCCACCACGAAAACAACAATGCTCACCACCAGCAACAGCAACACTCACCACCAGCAACACTCACCACCACCAGCAACAGCACTCTCCACCTGCAACCAGCACTCACCACCGCAAAAACCAACAGCACTCACTGCCACCAGCAACCAGCACTCTGCACCGAAACCAATGATGTCACCACCAAAAACAATGCTCACCACCACCAGCAACAGCACTCACCACCAAAACAATCATGCTCACCAACAAGCAGCACTCCTGCACCAGCAACAGCACTCACCACCACCAGCAATAGCACTCCTGCAACCAGCAACACTCCACCACCACCAGCAAGCAACAAGCACTCACCGCGAAAACAACAATGCTCACCACCACCAGCAACAACACTCACCACCACCAACAGCAACCTCACCACCACCACCAGCAAAACTCACCACCACCAAGCTCACCACGCCAACCAGCACTCACCACCACCAGCAACAACGCTCACCACCACCGACTCACAGCACCAGCAACAGCACTCACCACCAGCAACAACAAGCACTCACCACCACCGACTCATTCACCAGCAACAACACTCACCACCACTAACAACAACACTCACCACCAGCAACAAGACTCACCACCACAAAGACTCACCACCAGCAACAACTCTCCGACCACCAGCAACCAGCACTCCACCACCGACTCACCACACCAGCAACAGCACTCACCACCACCAGCAACCAGCATCACCACCGCAAGGCTCCCCACCAGCAACAGCACTCACCACACCAGCAGCAAGCACTCCACCACCACCAGCAGCATTTCCCCAGCCAACAGCATTCCCCACCACCAGCAACGCTCCCACCACCAACAGCACTCACCACCAACAGCACTCCCACCAACACTCACACCACCAGCAACACTCCCCACCAGGCATTGACACTCCCCATCACCAACAACGTGCTCATCACCACCACCAGCAACCTCACCACCACCACCAGCAAGCACTCAGCACCACCACCATCAACAACACTCATCGCCACCGACAACCAACCTCCACACCACCAGCCAGCAACCTCATCACCACCAGCAACCAACCTCCACACCACCAGCAGCAACACTCCTCACCACCAGCAACAACCTCACCACCTCCACCAACATGCACTCCGCCGCCACCACCGTCAACAAGCGTATCGTCACCTGGACAACAACCTCCACTCCGCCAGCAGCAAATATCATCACCACCAGCAACGCATTCCACACCGGCAACAATATCACACCAGCGACAATCACTCCTGCACCACCAGCAACAGCGCTCACCTGCCACCAGCAACATCACACCACCAGCAACGACGCTCATCTGCACCGGCAACCAAGCTTCTCACACCACCAGCAGCCTCCCGCACCGCCAGCAACCCTCCACGCACCAGCAAGCAGCACTCGTCTCCACCAGGCAACCTCACGCACCGCCAGCAAGCAACTCGTCACCTACCAGCATCAACCTCCACACCACCAGCAGCAACACTCCACCTGCACCAGCAACCAATATCGCACCAGCAATTCACTACCGGCAGCAACCTCCACACCACCAGCAAGCAAACTCACGCCGGCGACAAGCGCTCGTCACACCAGCGAAAACCTTCCCGCCGGCACTGGCTTATCCTCACCACCAGCGAAGGTTTACCACCAACAGCGTTCCCCCACCAACAGCAATCCCCACCACCAGCAACGTTTCCCAGCAACCTCACCACCAACAATGACAACCGCCAACAGCACTCCCCACCAACAGCAAGCACTCTACCAACAAGCAACACTCACCCAGCAGCTTAACTAGCCACCAGCTGCTTGCTCCCACCGCCAACCAGCACTCCGTCACCACCAGCAGCACTCATCACCACTCATCCCACCACCAGCAGCGCTCACCACCAGCAACCTCACCAGCAACGCTCTGCCAGCAACCAGCACTCTGCCAGCAGCTACCAGCAACCTGCACCACCAGCAGCAACACTCTGCCAGCAACGCTCACCAGCAGCACTCCACCACCAGCAACACTCTGTCACCGCCGCAACACTCAGCAACAGCTGCCACCAGCAACACTCCCACCACCAGACCTCATCACCACCACCGTTTTGGCAGCACTCACCACCAATGCGGGCTCACCGCCAATAACACTTACCACCAGCCTCCCACCAACAACCAGCACTCATCACCAGCAAGCACTCCACCACCGGCAGCAACACTCGTCACCAGCAACACTCCGCCGCCAGCAACCAGCACTCACCGCCAACAGCACTCCCACCACCAGCAGCACTCTCACCACCAGCACTCACCACCACCAGCAACCTCACCACCAGTCCAGCACTCCCCACCACCAGCAGCGCTCTACCGCCAACCAGCCTCTGCAACCAACTCTACCACCAGCAGCACTCACCACCGACAACCTCTCACCACCAGTTCCAGCAACCTCACCACCAGCAACACTCACCGCAACAACATCACCTGACCAACGCTCTCACCAACAACGTCAGCACTCCCCACCACCAGCAACCGATGCGTATTTA
>NW_024747159.1:0-8844 GCF_018991925.1 Homarus americanus
TTCACATGACCCGGGGTGTAAGGGACCGGCACCCCTTCAGCACCATGACCCGGGGTGGGAGGGACAGGCACCCCTTCAGTGCCATGACCAGGAGTGTGAGAGCTGGGCACCCCTTCAGTGACATGACCCGGGGTGTGAGGGCAGGTCACCCCTCCAGCACCATGGCCTGGGGTGTGAGGGCCGGGCACCCTTCCAGTGCCATGGCCAGGGGTGTGAGGGCCGGGCACTCTTTCAGTAACATGACCCGGGGTGTGAGGGCAGCTCACCCCTCCAGCACCATGGCCTGGGGTGTGAGGGCCGGGCACCCTTCCAGTGCCATGGCCAGGTGTGTGAGGGCCGGGCACCCCTTCAGTGCCATGACCAGGGGTGTGAGTGCCGGGCACCTCATCAGTGCCATGACCCGGGGTGTCAGGGCCGGGCCCCCCTTCAGTGACATGACACTGGGTGTGAGGGCTGGCACCCCTTTAATGACATGACCCGGGGTGTGAGGGACAGGCACCCCTTCAGCACCATGACCCAGGGTGTGAGGGCCGGGCACCCCTTCAGAGCCATGACCCGGGGTGTGAGGGCCGGGCTCCCCTTCAGTGCCATGACCCTGGGTGTGAGGGCCGGGCACCCCTTCAGTGACATGAACAGGGGTGTGAGGGCTGGGCACCCTTCCAGTGTCATGAACTTCGGTGTGAGGGCCGGGCACCCCATAAGTGCCATGAAACGGTGGTGTGAGTGCCGGCCACCCATACAGTGCTTTAAACCAGGGTGTGAGGGTCGGGCACCCCTTCACATGACCCGGGTTATCAGGGCTGGGCACCCCTCCAGCACCATGACCCGGGCTGTGAGGGCCAGGAACCCCTTCAGTGCCATGATCCGGAGTGTGAGGGCCGGGCACCCTTTCAGTGACATGACCCGGGGTGTGAGGGCAGGGCACCCCTCCAGCACCATGACCCGTGGTGTGAGTGCAGGGCACCCCTCCAGCACCAAGGCCTGGGGTGTGGGGGCCGGGCACCCCTTCAGTGTCATGAACCGGGTGTGTCAGGGCCTGACACCCCTCCAGCACCATGGCCCGGGGTGTGAGGGCCGGGCACCCTTCCAGTGCCATGAAACGGTGTGTGAGGGCCGGGCACCACTTTAGGTACATGACCAGGGGTGTGAGAGCCGGGCAAACCTTCAGTGCCATGGCCAGGGGTGTGAGGGCCAGGCACCTCATCAGTGCCATGAATCGGGGTGTGAGGGCCGGGCACCCCTTCAGTGACATGACCCGGAGTGTGAGGGCCGTGCACCCCTTTAGTGACATGAACCGGGGTGTGAGGGCCGGGTACCCCTTCAGCACCATGACCCGGGGTGTGAGGGCCGGGCACCCCTTCAGAGCCATGACCCGGGGGGTGAGGGCCGGGCTCCCCATCAGTGCTATGACCCGCGGTGTGAGGGGAGGGCTCCCCTTCATTGTCACGAATTGGGGTGTGAAGGCCGGGCACCCTTTCAGTGCCATGAAACGGGGAGTGAGGGCCGGGCACCCCTACAGTGCTGCGACCCAGGGTGTGAGGGCCGGACACCCTTTCAGTGCCATGAATCGGGGTTTGAGGGCCGGGCACCCCTTAAGCACCATGACCCGGTGTGTGAGGGCCGGGCACCTCATCAGTGCCATGACCCGGGGTGTGAGGGCCGGGCACCCCTTCAGTGCCATGACCCGTGGTGTGAGGGGTGGGCTCCCCTTCATTGTCACGAATTGGGGTGTGAAGGCCGGGCACCCTTTCAGTGCCATGAAACGGGGTGTGAGGGCCGGGCACCCCTACAGTGCTGCGAACCAGGGTGTGAGGGCCGGAAATCCTTTCAGTGCCATGAATCGGGTTTGAGGGCCGGGCACCCCTTAATCACCATGACCCGGGGTGTGAGGGCCGGGCACCAATCCAGCCCCATGGCCCGGGGTGTGAGAGCCGGACACCCCTTCAGTGAAATGACCCGGGGTGTGACGGCCGAGCACCCCTTCAGTGTCGTGAATCGTGGTGTGAGGGCCGGGGACCCTTTCAGTTCCATGAAACAGGGTGTGAGGGCCGGGCACCCCTACAGTGCTGCGAACCGGGGTGTGAGGGTCGGGCACCCCTTCAGTGAAATAAAACGGGGTGTGAGGGCCGGCACCCCTTCAGCACCATGACCCGGGGTGTGAGGGCCAGGCACCCCTTCAGTGCCATGACCCGGAGTGTGAGAGCTGGGCACCCCATCAGTGATTTGACCCGGGGTGTGAGGGCCGGGAACCCCCTCAGCACCATGGCCCTGGGTGTGAGGGCCGGGCACCAATCCAGCACCATGGCCCGGGGTGTGAGGGCCGGACACCCCTTCAGTGAAATGACCCGGGGTGTGACGGCAGGGCACCCCTTCAGTGTCATGAATCGTGGTGTGAGGGCCGGGGACCCTTTCAGTTCCATGAAACAGGGTGTGAGGGCCGGGCACCCCTACAGGGCTGCAAACCGGGGTGTGAGGGTCGGGCACCCCTTCAGCCCCATGACCCGGGGTGTGAGGGCCAGGCACCCCTTCAGTGCCATGACCCGGAGTGTGAGAGCTGGGCACCCCATCAGTGATTTGACCCGGGGTTTAAGGGCCGGGAACCCCCTCAGCACCATGACCCGGGGTGTGAGGGCCGGGCACCCTTTCAGTGCCATAACCCGGGGTGTGAGGGCCGGGCACCCCTTCAGTGCCATGACCCGGAGTGTGAGGGCCGGGCACCCCTTCAGTGACATGACCCGGGGTGTGAGGGCCGGATACCCATTCAGTGTCATGAACCTGGGTGAGAGGGCCGGGCACCCCTTCACATGACCCGGAGTGTCAGGGCCGGGCACCCCTCGAGCACCATGACTTGGGGTGTGAGGGCCAGGCACCCCTTCAGTGCCATGACCCGGAGTATGAGGGCCGGGCACCCTTTCAGTGACATGACCCGGGGTGTAAGGGCAGGGCACCCCTCCAGCACCATGACCCGGGGTGTGAGGGCCAGGCACCCCTTCAGTGCCATGACCCGGAGTGTGAGGGCCGGGCACCCCTTCAGTGTCATGAACCGGGGTGTGACGGCCGGGCTCCCCTTCAGTGCCATGACCCGGGGTGTGAGGGCCGGGCACCCCTTCAGTGACATGACCTGGGGTGTGATGGCCGGGCAACCTTTCAGTGTCATTAACCTGGTTGTGAGGGATGGGCACCCTTAAATGCCATGAAACGTGGGGTGAGTGCCGGCCATCCATACAGTGCTTTGAAAAAGGGTGTGACGTCCGGGCACCCCTTCACTTGACCCGGGGTGTCAGGGCCGGGCACCCCTCCAGCACCATGACCCGGGGTGTCAGGGCCGGGCACCCCTCCAGCACCATGACCCGGGGTGTGAGGGCCGGGAACCGTTTCAACCCCATGACCCGTGGTGTGAGGGCTGGGCACCCCTTTAGGTCCATGACCCGGGGTGTGAGGGCCGTGCACCACTTCAGTGCCATGACCCGGGTGTGAGGGCC
Organism: Homarus americanus; assembly: GCF_018991925.1. Lineage (NCBI taxonomy): Eukaryota > Metazoa > Arthropoda > Malacostraca > Decapoda > Nephropidae > Homarus > Homarus americanus. The sequence goes on from NW_024747159.1 coordinate 3,483, forward strand.
GGGCACCCCTTCAGTGTCATGAACCGGGGTGTGAGGGCCCTGCACCCTTTCAGTGCCATGAAACGGGGTGTGAGATCCGGGCACCCCTACAGTGCCGCGAACCGGGGTGTGAGGGCCGGGCACCCCTTCACATGACCCGGGGAGTGAGGGTCTGGCACCACTTCAGTGAAATGAATCGGGGTGTGAGGGCCGGGCACCCCTTCAGCACCATGACCCAGAGTGTTAGGGCCGGGCTCGATTTCAGTGCCAACTATCGGGGTGTGAGGGCCGGGCACCCCATCAGCACCATGACCCGGGGTGTGATGGCCGGGAACCACTTCAACCCCATGACCCGGGGTGTGAGGGCTGGGCACCCCTCAGGCACCATGACCCGGGGTGTGAGGGCCGGGCACCCCTTCAGTGCCATGAATCGGGGTGTGAAAGCCGGGCACCCCTTCAGCACCATGACCCGGAGTGTGAGGGACAGGCACCCCTACAGTGCCATGACCCGGGGTGTGAGGGCCGAGCACCCCATCAGTGACATGAACCGGGGTGTGAGGGCCGGGCACCCCTCCAGCACCATGACGCGGGGTGTGAGGGCCGGGAACCGCTTCACTCCATGATCCGTGGTGTGAGGGCCGGGCACCCCTTTAGTGTCATGAAACGGGGTGTGAGGGCCGGGCACCCTTTCAGTGCGATGAAAACGGGTGTGAAGGCCGGGAACCCCTTCACATGACCCGGGGTGTGAGGGCCGGGAACCGCTTCAACCCCATGACCCGTGGTGTGAGGGCCGGGCACCCCTTTAGGTCCATGACCCGGGGTGTGAGGGCCGTGCACCCTTTCAGTGCCATGACCCGGGGTGCGAGGGCTGGGCACCCCTTCAGTGTCATGAAACGGGGTGTGAGGGCTGGGCACCCCTACACTTCTGGGAACCGGGGTGTGAAGGCCGGGCACCCCTTCACATGACCCGGGGTGTGAGGGCCGAGCACCCCTTCAGTGCCATGAATAGGGGTGTGAGGGCCGGGCACCCCTTCAGTGACATGACCCCGGGCGTCAGGGCCGGACACCCCTTCAGGTCTCCATGACCCGGGAGTGAGGGGCCGGGTCCTGGCCCGGGGTGTGAGGGCCGTCAACCCCCTCAGTGACATGACCCGGGGTGTGAGGGCCGGGCACCCCTTTAGTGACATGACCCGGGGTGCGAGGGCCGGGCACCCCTTCAGTCCCATGAACCGGGGTGTGAGGGCCGGGCACCCTTTTAATGACATTTCCCGGGGTGTGAGGGCCGGGCACCCCTCCAGCACCATTACCCGGGGTGTGAGGGCCGGGATCCCCTTTAGTGCCATAACCCGGGGTGTGAGGGCCGAGCTCCCCTTCAGTGCCATGACCCGGAGTGTGAGGGCCGGGCACCCCTTCAGTGACATGACCCGGGGTGTTAGGGCCGGATACCTTTTCAGTGTCATGAACCTGGGTGAGAGGGCCGGGCACCCCTTCACATGACCCGGAGTGTCAGGGCCGGGCACCCCTCAAGCACCATGACCTGAGGTGTGATGGCCAGGCACCCCTTCAGTGCCATGACCCAAAGTGTGAGGGCCGGGCACCCTTTCAGTGACATGACCCGGGGTGTGAGGGCAGGGCACCCCTCCAGCACCATGACCCGGGGTGTGAGGGCCGGGCTCCCCTTCAGTGCCATCTCCCGGGGTGTGAGGGCCGGGCATCCCTTCAGTGACATGACCTGGGGTGTGAGGGCCGGGCAACCTTTCAGTGTCATTTACCTGGTTGTGCGGAATGGGCACCCTTAAATGCCATGAAACGGGGTGTGACTGCCGGCCATCCATACAGTGCTTTGAAAAAGGGTGTGAGGTCCGGGCACCCCTTCACTTGACCCGGGATGTCAGGGCCGGGCACCCCTCCAGCACCATGACCCGGGGTGTGAACGCCAGGCACCCCATAAGTGACATGAGCCAGGGTTTGGGGGCAGGGCACCCCTACAGTGTTATGAACCGGGGTGTGAGGGCCGGGCACCCCTTCACATGACCCGGGGTTTAAGGGCCAGGCACCCCATTAGCACCATGACCCGGTGTGTGTGGGCGGGGCACCCCTTCAGTACCATGACCCGGGGTGTGAGGGCCAGGGACCCCTTCAGTGAAATCACCGGGGGTGTGAGAGCTGGGCACCCCTTCATTAACATGACCCGGGATGAGGGCCGGGCACCCTTTCAGTGACATGACCCGCGGTGTGAGGGCCGGGCACCCCTCCACCACCATGACCCGGGGTGTGAGGTCCGGGAACCCCTTCAGTGCCATGACCCTGGGTGTGAGGGCCGGGCACCCCTCCAGTGACATGACCCGGGGTTTGAGGGCCGGACACCCTTTCAGTGACATAACCGGGGTGTGAGGTTCGGGCACACCTCCAGCACCATGACCCGGGGTGTGAGGTTCGGGCACACCTTCAGTGCCATGACCCGGGGTGTGAGGGCCGGGTACCCCTTCAGCACCATGATCCAGGGTGTTAGTACCGGGCTCGATTTCAGTGCCAAGAATCGGGGTGTGAGGGCCGGGCACCCCTTCAGCACCATAACCCGGGGTGTGAGGGCCGGGAAACGCTGCAACCCCATGACCCGGAGTGTGAGAGCCGGGCACCCCTTTAGTGACATGACCCGGGGCGTGAGGGCCGGGCACCCCTCAGACACCATGACCCGGGGTTTGAGGGCCGGGGACCCTTTCAGTGCCATGAATCGGGTTGTGAAAGCCGGGCATCCCTTCAGCACCATGACCCGGGGTGTGAGGGCCAGGCACCCCTGCAGTGCCATGACCCGGGATGTGAGGGCCGGGCACCCCTGCAGCACCATGACCCGGGGTGTGAGGGCCGGGAACCGTTTCAACCCCATGACCCGTGGTGTGAGGGCTGGGCACCCCTTTAGGTCCATGACCCAGGGTGTGAGGGCCGTGCACCACTTCAGTGCCATGACCCGGGGTGTGAGGGCCGGGCACCCCTTCAGTGTCATGAACCGGGGTGTGAGGGCCCGGCACCCTTTCAGTGCCATGAAACAGGGTGTGAGATCCGGGCACCCCTACAGTGCTGCGAACCGGGGTGTGAGGGCCGGGCACCCCTTCACATGACCCGGGGAGTGGTTCGGCACCAGTTCAGTGAAATGGGTCCGGGAGGGTGTGAGGGCGGGCACCCCGCAGCACCATGACTGGTCTGTGATGGCCGGGAACCACTTCAACCCCATGACCCGGGGGTGTGAGACTGGGCACCCCTCAGGCACCATGACCCGAAGATGTGAGGCCAGGCACCCCATCAGTACCATGAATCAGGTGTGAAAGCCAGGCACCTTCAGCACCATGAGCCCAGGTGTTCCTTCAGTGCCATGACAGGGTGTGAGCCGGGCACCCCATCAGTGACATGAACCGGGGTTGGTGAGCACCCCTCCAGCACCATAACCCGGGGTGTGAGGGCCGGGAACCGCTTCACTCCATGATCCGTGGTGTGAGGGCCGGGCACCCCTTTAGGTCCATGACCCGGGGTTTGAGGGCCGGGCACCCTTTCAGTGTCATGAAACGGGGTGTGAGGGCCGGGCACCCTTTCAGTGCCGTGAATCGGGGTGTGAAAGCCGGGCACCCTTTCAGTGCGATGAAAAGGGGTGTGAAGGCCGGGCTCCCCTACAGTGCTGCAAACCGGGGTGTGAAGGCCGGGCACCCCTTCACATGACCCGGGGTGTGAGGGCCGGGAACCGCTTCAATCCCATGACCCGTGGGGTGAGGGCCGGTCACCCCTTTAGGTCCATGACCCTGGGTGTGAGGGCCGTGCACCCTTCCAGTGCCATGACCCGGCGTGTGAGGGCCGGGCACCCCTTCAGTGTCATGAAACGGGGTGTGAGGGCCGGGCACTCTTTCAGTGCGATGAAACGGGGTGGGAAGGCCGGGCACCCCTACAGTGCTGCGAACCGGGGTGTGAAGGCCGGGCACCCCTTCACATGACCCGGGGTGTGAGGGTCGGGCACCCCTTCAGTCCCATGAATCGGGATGTGAAGGCCGGGCACCCCTACAGTGCTGTGAACCGGGGTGTGAGGGCCGGGCACCCCTTCAGTGCCATGAATAGGGGTGTGAGGTCGGGCACCCCTTCAGTGCCATGAATAGGGTTCGTCAGGGCCGGGCAACCCTTTAGGTCCATGACCCGGGGTGTGAGGGCCGTGCACCCCTTTAGTTCCATGACCCGGGGTGTGAGGGCCGTGAACCCCCTCAGTGACATGACCCGGGGTGTGAGGGCCGGGCACCCCTTTAGTGACATGACCCGGGGCGTGAGGGCGGGCGCCTGCCTCCAGCACCCATGACCCGGGTGTGAGGCCAGGTCAGCCTTCAGTGCCATGAACGGGGTGTGAGGGCCAGGCACCCCTTCAGTGACATGACCCGGGGTGTGGGCACCCATCAACACCATGACCGGGGTGTGAGAGCCAGGGAACCGCTAGCCCCATGACCCATGTGGGGTGAGGCAGGCACCCCGCTAGGTCCATGACCCAGGGGTGTGGCCGCACATATAAGTCTGACCGGGGTGTGAGGGCGGGCACCTTCAGTGTCATGAACCGGGGTGTAGGGGCTGGGCAACCCCTTCAGTGACATGACCCTGGGCGTCAGGGCCAGGCAACCCTTCAGTGCCATGACCCGGGGTGTGAGGGCCGGGCACCCCTTTAGTGCCATGAAACGGGGTGTGAGGGCCAGGCACCCCTACAGAGCTATGAACCAGAGTGTGAGGGCCGGGCACCCCTTCACATGACACAGGGTGTGAGAGCCGGGCACCCCTTAAGAGCTATGACCCGGGGTGTGACGGCCGGGCATTTTTTCAGTGATATGACCCTGGGTGTGTGGGCCGGGCACCCCTTCAATGATATGACCCGGGGGGTGAGGGCCGGGCACTCGTTTAGCTCTATGACCAGGGGTGTGAGGGCCGGGCATACCTTCAGTGCCATGACCCGGGGTGTGAGGGCCGGTCACTCCTTCAGTGCCATGACCCGGGGTGTGAGGGCCGGTCACTCCTTCAGTGCCATGACCCGGGGGTTGAGGGCCGGACAATCGTTTAGCTCTATGACCAGGGGTGTGAGGGCCGGGCATACCTTCAGTGCCATGGCCAGGGGTGTGACGGCCGGGCACCGCTTCAGGGCAATGACCCGGTGTGTTAGGGCCGGGCACCCCTTCAGTGATATGACCCTGGGCGTCACGGCCGGACACCCCTTTAGTGCCATGAGCCGGGGTGTGAGGGCCGGGCACCCCTTAAGTGCAATGAAACGGGGTGGGAGGCCCGGGCACCCCGACAGAGCTATGAACCGGGGTGTGAGGACCAGGAACCTATTCAGTGCCATGACCCGGGGTGTGAGGGCCGGGCACCC
>NW_024747160.1:0-5774 GCF_018991925.1 Homarus americanus
TCAGGGGAGTATCAGATACATGTTCAACAGTTGATTGATACGTTTATTGAAAAAAAATCTCAACCCAACCTTAACATAAAACCGCTGAGAAGACAAAGTAGTAGGCTCTTATATGGGCCTAATTATCTACCAAACGAATCATTTGCGGAAATGACAATCATATCAGAACTCACTGATGAAAATAGAGTAAGAAAATAAATACCCAAACAAATAACTCGTCGGCGGGCTAGTCGTCAATATTACCCATTTTTCCACAGATCTGACCTAAGGAGACTGTAAGAACCAGAATCGGTTGTTCCGTTTTGTTCATTTTTCCACACATTTTCTGTGGATTAAGTAATAAAAACGATACGAGAACCTAATAGAACTTGACCAAACTTCCTAGCTGGGGGCTCGGCCACGGAAACCCGATATATTCATCAGAAGAAACTTACCTTAATATTGAGGTAGATCGAGTTTAGCGATGGTAGCCAGGAAGCCGTGAAACCTGCCTCCTCCTTCAGGGAAGCTATTCTTAAAGAGGACTCCGTTTAATATCCAACGAAGTGTTCTCGATGCCGACCGAAACGCGGGATTTTCCTAAAACATCAGCGCAACTGTCGTTCACTATTCTGTGTATGGACACCCGAGTATGTGGGTCCACAAAGTTTTCACTATGATTCACTTTGGAATGTTGGTACCCAAGGTTTTCAGGTCAATATAACCCGGGGTATGATGCGTTTTAACGTCCCCGCCAGTTTCTATAAATTAATTTTTGTTATTTGGACGTTAGATAAAGGTTACATTATTTTTCAAGGACTAACTCGCCGGGCTGCATAGCGCCTGAGCAGCCACATCATCTCACGTCCAGAAATGCATCAAATTCCACCAGATCATAGTAAATTATTTCTGTTTAATATACCAGGGAAGTTAGGTAACGCTAGGTAGGTTTGTTTGGTTTGGTTGGTTAGGTCTGTTCTTTATAACCACAAATGTTAAGAAGCGTTTATTTGAAAAAATATCAGTTTTTGTTAACATATTTCTACAAACTACAAGCGTCCACTATAATAACAATGAAAATCCGGCGTTTTTATAATTGTTTTCAATCAATTTCGCCCGGAAGTTACTCTTATATAATTACCCTTTTCAACAAAAGCATTCTTGGATAGTCGTTACTTTGGAAGAAAGTTGAATCATTTACCGCAAATACTCTTAAAATCTGCTACTAAAAACTTAAAATTACACCATGACGCTTCAACAAAGCTGCTTTCATTGGTACCAGATATCAAACTACAGGAAGTACTGCATGTTTAATATGGCTGGTTGGGGTACATGAAGCCGAGCTCCCCGGCTAGGAAGTTAGGTAGGTTTCTTTGGTTTGTTAGTTCTATGTCTATGACATTGTTCATAAATTGAAATTTTCCCAATAAAAATATATTTCTCTGTTAAAAACGAAGTGGACGTTAAAGCGAATATTTACCGATAAATATAATGCATCCAGCAGTCTTTTATATAATAGGTACCGGGAAGGATCCATTCCTTGATGATCTTGATTAAAGTGTTGTAGTGGACGTCTCCCCTACAACTGCCTACAACTGCGTAGCTGCAGGCCACCTGCGATGTCTTCCCTAGCAGCAAACTAAGCAGGCGGCGGCGTCATAGATGCCGCAGTATCTTAGCAACGGAACCAAAGACCGGCGACTTTCTCGGGTTTTCCCAACATGACTCATAGATGACTCACGGCTGCTGGGTATATAAGCTCTGTCTCTCCATTGAGATTCATTCTGGCCTCTCTTCCTGAACAAGCAACACCTCCTCCTCCGCCGCTGCCTGGCGGCCTGTCCTCCTCCGGCTGCCTGCCCCGCGCAGTCCTCGCTCCCGCCCGGCGGGCATGGCGGCCCACCAGCTGTCCTTCTCTGAGTTTCCTCACCAACCAGCTCTCATTCTGCTCTCGGTTCCTGAACACACCCAACACCTCCTCCAGCAAGCTCCTCGCTGTCCAGCTTTCATTCAACCAGGAGGCCAGCAACAGGCAACATCTTCTCACAGGCTCCTGCACATCTACCTCCTTCAACACGCTACTCACCGAACGTGACTACTGAGCAGCTCCTCACCACACGGCACCTCCAGCACCAGACTGTCTACCATATAACTTAAGATATATAAGAAAACCACCTTAGAGTTTCCATCCATCCTGAGTGCTAGACAACATTATACCACGAAACCCTACAGTGTCATTATCTCTTGTTTCAACCGGTACCCGAAATAGCTCACTTGAACCTTGGTGAATCCCTCCAATAACCCACTGTCCAGTAAGAATTCGGCCACATTCGTATTTCCTCCTACCGAACTTGGCCTCATTAACCTAGACAACTGCTCCAGGTCCACCCAACTTCCCACAGTTGGAAGTGCAATAAAAACAAACTTCCCAACAAAAGAAACTACTCGATCACTGTCTTTTCATCCACTTCTACCTCGTGGTACACGTGCTTAGTTGTTCTATTTGTCTGTGCCCACATCTTAGTCAAACACATGCAGTCGGCAAGTGACAATTAAGTGTTGCCAAACCGTGTCCAACTAAAAGCACTTTTCTTGAAACTACACACTGTAACTTTGAGCTTTTTGTTCTTGCGGCAAAATGTTCTATTGTTGCACAGGAACATTAAATACGACGCCCCTGTCGCATTTTGGACACTTGCACGTCCTACCTACAAGACCATGATCAAATATTAAAGCCTTGAGACGCTCTTGATCCTTATCACACGATAACCCAGGGAACAACCGATACGCAAGTACACAACGCCATAACCGCTAACTTTTCACACAATATGGGTGACCGTGTCTGTCCAACCTTCTGCTTCCTGATGTGCAATAAGAATCAAAGCCTGCACTAATGTCAGATCCAATAAAACTTCAAAGTTAAAGGAAAGGTATCCAAACTCTGGATATGGATTTGAATCGCAACCATATGATTCTGTTACTTTAAGTGTGGAAGAATTTCTGATAATTATTGCGCAGCACAAAAAAAAATAACTTAAAACTAAATGGGATTTGCGCACAATAGATAAAAAATAAGGAAGAAAACGGTATGGTATTTGTTACAAATAAAGGATCCAAATGTTTTTCTCATGTATTAGAACCCAAATCCGATGCTCTATTGTTTTGTTATGCATACACTACCGAGCTTTGAGATCGCGCCAGAGCGCCTTCGATTGTTGTCGAGAGGCTGGTGTAGAATGGAGGATTTTTACGGTAAATATTTTTTCGTGTACAAAGCACGTAGAGACATCATTTTAGTGTCATATGATCAGTTTTTCGCCATGTTTTATCCCCAATATCCTTCATGTCCTGCCTTTTAAAATACTTGCTAAAATGGTAACCAAAAGGTAGTAGGCATCTATCAAACAGGAGGTACTACCGCCTGAGAAGATATTGCAAGCATCACAAAAATTGGACCAAGTCCCAGGTTGCTCATCTGACTTTCTGCCGCCTCATTTACACAATTGCAGGGTCAATATTGTTCCTCTACCTCTGACAACACAACATACATATATACCGTTTCTCCTCTTGATTTATTATTATTATTTCGCCATCAGGCCCCAATTACCAACAATAATGGCTGTTCAAAGTGGGCAGGACTTGGAAGTAGAGGGAAAATGTGTGGGTAAAAAAATATAAAGAACACCAAACAAACCTTGGAAAACCTTACCTAATTTTCCTAACTTGTATAAACGTTGACAATTGCTTTCGAGTTTATGGGGTCCTCCTCATCTGAACACCGAAAACAATACGACCATCACATACTAAACGCTGAAAACACGAATAAAGTAAACTTTTATTGTTTTAGAGTTTTTATAGGTTTGGGTAGAGTTTTCAAAGGTTTGATTGGTATTCTTTAGTATTTTACTACAAATTATTCTTTTGGTATACCAAGATAATTAGGCGTCTAGGCGTGCACTACTTTGTCTTCTCGGCGGTAATGCTGAGGTGACGTCTCATCCCATGATGTGAACATCAATCATGTCGACTTATTTCAAAACACTCTCTGCGCCACGCCAGGCTTGCTCTGGTAGGCTTAACCTTAGTGTACTTTATGAGCCGCATTGGTTGGCCGGTTGCTCTCGCGTCCACAAAACACTTAAAATTACACCATGAAACAGTAAGTTCTTTCTGTTTAATATGCTGGTTGTCCTCAGGCAAATTAGCGGTTTTTTTAAAGATTTTTTTGTATTCATTTGAAACAGAAACCACTAATTTGCACCAAAATGGCGGTCAGTTATGAGTAAAACACCATAAATCACCCAAAAAACCTAACCTAACCTAACCATATTTGGAGCTTACCTGCTACTGTGGTAGGGGATACAGCTGGGCGATGTGGTACGCTTATGGTTACAGACAAGAATTTCTGTCTTTTCAAAAAAGTAAACAATTTCCACACGTCTTGATGTTGGTAGGACACCGTGATTTTGTAATATTTGGATTGCTTCACTATTGTTCTGATAAACTTGCTGAATAAGAGCTACATAAGGCAGAGGGCACTCATTGGTTGTCATGTGGCAAAGAGGAGGAGAGAAGTGACTGGCAACAATGTGGGTAAAGAAGTTTACGCCTAGAAATTTGTGAAATACACCGTTAATATTGATTTGCACAAATGATGTGAAGTCGTATGTTTGTTTTTTTATAGCCTTTGCGTCTGTAATATTGAAAATTGGAAACCTGCAGACAGCCAATGGACAAATATTAACCGAAGTCAGGTAGGAGTCTTTGGTTAGGTTGGTGAGGTCTTCTAACAATGCTTTTGCCCATTGTTTTTCTTATCAACTAAGGTTTGGTTAGAATTATAAAAAAGACACATTTAACACATTTGCACAAACTATGACTGCTCAGAATAAAACAGTGAAATTGTGGCGTTGATATAATCGTTTTCTATGAAAAATCGACGGCGGGTCAGGCGTCAATAATTGCATCTAACCTAACCAAAACCTAAAATCCCCAAATTTGCTGCATGATCGAAACGATAATAATACCATAATTAAAAGAAACTTATACTTTATTTTTTGGCCTCATCAGCAGTAAACACTTGGAGTTATAGTAAAACCTTACCATTCTAATTAATTTTGAGTGTCTGTGTAATAAGATGCCATATAATTCAACCAAGTTTTGAAAGTTCACACACCATATAGCAATAAATGGCTGGAATTCATTATGCTGTTCATAATATTATGACGGAACCAAGCCTAGTAAATCCTAACCTAACCTAACAATTACAGATTTTTGTTGTTGTGTAATATGTAAGAACAGGTGACCTGGTTAAGGAGCCGAGTTAGGAAACTTTTCTATAGAAGAAAAATTCTTCAGCCTATCTAGACAATCTCCAGAAAGGTGGAGGAAATAAATTTGTAGTGGATATAGGTATGTCCACTGTACGCTCAAAACTCATAGTGGATATACTGTAAGTACGGCAGCTGTATTGACGGACTGTGTTGTTAATGGTTGGGAAAGGTTATAGAGTAGGTTAGGTTAGGTTTGGTTCTGTTACATTTTCTTTGGTTATGTTACATTTTGTTTGGTTTTGTTTCATTATGTTACATTTGGTTACTTTGTTTGGTTTTGTTACATTATGTTTGGTTTCGTAAAGTTATGTTTTCTTAGAATAAGTTAAGTTAGGTTTAGGTTAGGTTAGGTTAGTCAGAAAGAAGGCCATTGTAGTAGGTATCATTGTGTAGTCTGCCCACCATGCATGCCCATTAGACTGCTGTATCAGTAGACATCGGCATTTCACTTACGGCTGCCAT
>NW_024747161.1:0-17535 GCF_018991925.1 Homarus americanus
TGTTGTACTTCGTTTCAATTCATGTTGCTCTCTTCTTTCGCCTCACCTCATCCTTGGGACGTTTTTGGGGGTGAGGCTCAGGGGATTTAGCCTCCCCCAGCGCCTGTTAGCAGGAGTACTCAGAAAAAAAATTATAGAGATAGAGTTTCTTTGGGTTGAGAGAATCTTCATTTGCAGAAATCTCTCATCCTGTAAGCTTTACCAATTGTTCAACAGTATTAGTGATATCTACAAAATAATACTTTTAATAATTTGCCTTTACTGTAATTTTATTTTCCAGTAATATTAATCATTTAGCTATTTAAAGGATCTTTTCCAGATTTCAGCCCTGCACCAATCTTTGTGGCAGGACCCTGTGTATAACTTTCCTGTGGTTGAATATGAATTTTAGAAGCATAGCTCAACAAGCGGTTAACCAAGCCAGAATAAGTTTGGCTATATTATCTATAAGCTCTGCCTTTTATCCTTATCTTTAATCATTCCTGGGTACCTAATTGTGTAAAAAAAATAATGTGTATCTTTATGTGTTTCATTATTTCCTGGATTCTTACCAAATTGTTTTTGTAGTTTATTTATCTATAAAAATCATAGTAACTACCCCACCTTTCATGAAATGGCAGGCCCTAATGTTGTGCCATGTCAGAAATTGAGGGCTAACATGCTGGCAGATTTATAACAATCTTCAATACTATCCCTTATCTTACAGGTTGCTGCAGACCGACTGCATATAGCAACTGCTGAATGGAGACTGGCATGAATAGTTGGGAGTTAAACATCATGAACTAAGACCAGTCGGAGCTCTTCATCATGGCTATTGGACCAATGTTGCTTCAATTGCTGATACGGGTTATATAGAAAATTATATATCTTCTTGATTAGTTAATGGGAAAGCAATTGGTTATAGTTAACTAACTGAACATGAAAATGGCTGTAAAACATTGATAATGATGTGCTAATAAACTTTGCTGGTTTAAATCTATTTTCATAAACTTGATACACTGAAAGGTTTTGGTTTTGTAGTTCATAGCACATATTTAAGTTTCCTTTGTTTTAATAAAGTTACATATTTGCGAGGAATCTATCAACTTAATCCATTCCTATCCACTTGTTTTTTTAGAAAATCGCTGATCAACTCCACAAGAATTATCTTTTAGCATAGCTTCTGTCAACTGTCTCATCTTGTTTCAAGAATGGTAACTTGAGGGTTTACTTATTGGTGACTACGTGTTCCCTGTATAAATAATTTCTACCAGAAAATTGATGTGTGGAAAAAATCAACGAATAAATATTAAATTGGAAAAACTTGCTATAAGGCAAAAGATGTAAGCTACAACTGACAGGATCAGAAATGCAATTTTAAGAAAATTGGTAAAAAGAGCGTGACTTTCTAGAAAACTTTACAAAATTATGCAGTAACAGGTTTAACCTATCTGTTCTTGCCTCCACTCTGTCATTATTTCAGTATACTTCTTCCTTTAGTAAGATCTTCTATTTTATATCTTTCACGGTTCATCTTGTAACACATTTCCTCTTAACTGCCTCTTCCTTAATATTTATCTCTTGCATTTCTTTTATTTAGTTTGTCTACATTTCCTTGCAATTTCTTATGAAGTTTTTCTGATCAAATCTTTTACCAATTTTCTTAAAAAGAAATTACATTTCAATCCTGTCAATTTGTAGCTTAGTTTACCTTTTGCCTTATACAGTAAGTTTTCCACTCGAATATTTATTAGATTGATTTTTCATGCTTGCAATCAATTTTCGATATTTAGATGGAACAATATGATCTTTTCCCCAAGCATCTAATATATATCTTTACTCAATCTGAAACAATTTTTTTCATCGTATTTGAAATATGAAATATGAATCAACCTTTTAATAACATGAATTTGACAATCTGCTTCATTTTGAAACATGAACTAGAAAAGTAAAAGAATTCGCATGTGTATGTACAAGCAAGCAGGGCCCTAATAACTGTGGGGCAATAAAGGTTACTTTGAAAGGAGAGCAGGGCAGAGGTCAGTGTGATATTCTAGAGGGACGGGACAGTGCTCTAGGGAGTGGGGGCAGTACAGTTCTCAGGAGGTGCAGGACTGTCCTCCCGAGGGCAGGACTGCTCCTCCTGAAGGGCAGGACTGTGCTCCTACTCCTGGAGGGGCAGGACTGTATGCTCTGGTCCTGATGGGGCAGGACTGCTCTGCTTTGAGCAGTGCAGTGCTCTCTACTCTGGGGGGTGGGGACAGTTTCTCTCTGGGGGCGGGACGGTCTCCTCTGGGGGCAGGACAGTGCTCCTTTCTCCTGAGTGGGGCAGGACTGCTCTGCTTTTGGGGGCAGTGCAGTGCTCCTACTCCTGAGGGCAGTGCAGTGCTCTACTCCTAGAGAGGCAGGATGATGCTCTACTCAGAGGACTATGCTCTATTCTGGTAGACGAGACTGCTCTACTTTTAGAGGCAGTGCAGTGCTCTTTCTCTAGAGGGCAGGACAGTGCTCTACTCTAGAGGGCAGGACAGTGCTCCTACTCTGGAGGCAGGACAGTGCTCTTTCTCTAGTAGGGGCAGGACTGCTCTCTGCTTTTAGAGGGAGCAGTGCGTGCTCCTACTCCTGGAGGGCAGTGGTGCCGAGAGACATGATGCTCTACTCTGGGGGAGGCGGGACAGTGCTCTGCTCTCAGAGGGCAGGTGCAGTGCTCCTTTCTCTGGGGGCAGGACAGTGCTCTACTCGGGAGGGCAGGACTGTGCTCTGCTCTGGGGTGGGGACGGGACTGCTCTGCTAGAGGGCCCAGTGCAGTGCTCTCTCTACTCTGGAAGGGGTGGAGCCAGTGCTCTGCCACTCTAGAGGCGGGCAGTGCTCTCTCCTGGGGGCAGGACGGTGCTCCTGGGGGCGGGACAGTGCTCTACTCTGGAGGGGCAGGACAGTGCTCTACTCTGGAGGGGCAGGACAGTGCTCTGCTCTGGGGGCGGGACAGTGCTCTCTCCTAGAGGCAGGTTTAGCACTCTCTCCTGAAAGGCAGGACTGCTCTACTTTTAGAGGGGCAGTGCAGTGCTCTTCTCTGGAGGCAGGACAGGAACTCTGCTGGGGGCAGGTTGGTGCTCTACTCTAGAGGGCAGGACAATTGCTCTACTCTGGGGGCAGGACAGTGCTCTTTCTCTGGAGGGCAGGACGGTGCTCTACTCTGGAGGGCGGGACATGCTCTCTGGAGGGCAGGACTGTGCTCTACTCCTGGTGGGGCGGGACTTGCTCTCTACTTTTAGAGGGAGCAGTGCAGTGCTCCTCTGGAGGGGCAGGACAGTGCTCTACTCTAGAGGGGGCAGGACAGTGCTCTCTACTCTGGGGGCAGGACAGTGCTCTTTCTCTGGAGGGCAGGTGCTCTGCTCTGGGGGCCAGGACGGTGCTGCTCTACTCTGGGGGGCAGGGACAGTGCTCTGCTCTAGAGGGCAGGACAGTGCTCTGCTCGGGAAGGCAGGACAATGCTCTACTCGAGGGGCAGGACAGTGTTCTGTTCTGAGGCAGGACAGAGTGTCTAGAGACAAAATGCAATGCTTTGTCCAGACACACGTGAACAGGGCGTTATTGGTGTGACAATACCGACGACCTGGGTTTCTCCGGGCACTCCAGTTTCCTTGTACTAATACTGGGCAATTCAATGAATTGAATGACTGCTAATAACAGAGAAAGTAAAAAATCAGCAGAAAATAATAGTTATCGTTAAAAATCTCTGGGACACCAATGACCAATTATATTATTTCTGGCTTGTCAATAGATATCGCCAGTGTGAGGTCTTAAAATATAAAGGAATTTTGATTTCCTTGCGTTATGATAGTCCTTGGTATTAATAAACTGCTTAACGTTCTTTTTATTCTTTATTAACAAGCTGTTCTGTTATATCTTACTTATATATGAAATATGGACAGAAATGAATTAATAGGTGGGCAGCACCACTAGGCAGCCTCTAGAGACAGAAAGTTACACTATATTCCTTAGATTATACTTGTGCAATAAACTTGGTCCTCTATGTACTGCTGGCACCAAGCAGGACCAAAAATAAATGTCACTATGTCAGGTCCTCGGCTGCAAAATCTTGTGTAAATTGAAAAAAATCTATATTAAAATGGCAGTAAGTTCCTTTGACAAACCGTAACTATGGGGAACATATGGCCTAATGGTAAGGATATTTAATGCTGGAAATGCTGGAAATACCGTCTGCCAGATGAAATACATCGACAAAAAGATTAACTCGGTGTGGACTGATCGCGCCGATAAGTTACTTTGCGAAAATAACCCCCTGACCTTAGGACCGCTTCCCACACTTCGCAAGCGTGCTCAAGGAGAAGGTTGGTGATATTGCGGCTGTTGTTCAAAGAGATTCTACCTAATGGGGAATTCAATTTTACTGAGGTTTTAAGGTCAAGTGTGTCGGGTTACCTGTAGAGACACACACAATAATGCAGATGGTGAAAAGGTAAGCTTACAGGTAGTGGCAGGTGGAGTAATATTTTAGTTTTAAATTTAGGTTAGGTTAGGTATGTTTGAGTTGGGCTGAAAATTTATTTTCTGATGTGTTTTGAACAACTTCCAAATAGGTGCATGACCGAACTGATAATTTTTCGTTTTTTGAATGTTTTGAGCTTTGAGACTAATGATGGATTAGTAATTAGAACTCCAGTGTAACCCTAGCTAAGATCATGGCTTGTTTGAGTTGGAGTGGTGAAATTTGTTTGTTTTGAGCAGCTTACAGTCCTTGCACATTGTTCAGTAGGTTCTGTTTATAATATAATAGTAGGAATTTGGCCATTATAATCATTTATAAAGAGATCCTTAACTATTGCCTCAAATATATTAGCTACAGTACTCATCTTACAGAAGATATTTGGAGAAAATATAAAATATCGCGGAACTTCATTTCCTCTCAGAGTGAAGCGAACAAGTGAGCCGGTAGTCTGGAGATGATGAATATATCCAAATGGGTCCATTTCAACAGACTACGTTTTATTAACTCCTTGAGCTCAAGCTCAATTCCAATCAACCAGATTTTTTTCCAGCAATGAGGTAAACTAAGTATTACACTCATGTTTCACAAATGTATAACAGAAGGTGCTTCAATTTATAAGTGATACATTCTGAAAATTTTCATAAATTGCAGAGGGTGGTAGAGTGGCTATTCACCATCATTCGCAGTAACCCCACCTGCCACCATCACCCTTAGGAAACCACTAATACGGATTAAATAAACTTGATACTGTACTTCTTTATTAATGTTATAATGGTTAATACATTATGCTTAGAAGTCTTATTTCCCAAAAAAATTGTTTTATAATGTTTTTTTTTTTTGTGTTGAGGAACTTTTTCCCTAGGAAGAGTCCAACTAATTACCCAAATGTAGCCACAATGAAGTCAAATGGTTCTACATTGAATAAATCGGACTGTAATCACTTCTCCTTTTATTATTTGGTGTCACAAAGTCAAAAAAATTGGAAAACTTAATTTAATCAGGGTTAATAGATCGCGTGCATGTGCCGGCAGTAATTGAATATACATTAGATACTGTGGTGGTTGCATTGATAAATACATATTGTTGTTAGGAATGAGATTAAAATTAAAATTTATAGATATTTAATGTGAACATCATTGCAGATAGTAAATATATTTATATTTTTTTTATGCTATATCTGTATTTTTTTTTTATTTTAGGTTGGAAACAGGTATTCATTCTTGAAAGAAGGCAGAATATTAGCACAGCTGTAAATGGGGAGAATACCAGGCTGCAACAGGACTGGAGGGAAAGAAGTGAGAGTTGGTGGGGATGGAAAGTGTCCTTGACAAGTTGCCTCTCTTCAATATGTCAGTCGGATCAACATCAGCTTCTCAACTTTCCTTTGCGTGCCTGCCAGTACTGAACCTCTCGTACCACATAAATCAAGCCAAAAATCCTAGACTAATGAATTCTGACGATTTACAAAAGGCTGCTAAAGATTTTTAGAGCTTTGAGAAGATCCAGGAGATGTTGCTGAAAGTTTTGGAACTTTACAACATCACTTAGGACTCTGTCAGAAGAAAGTCAGCACATTCTTATACTAAAAATTACTCGGGTGATGGCAGAATTTCATTCAGAAAAATGAGAATGGCCCTAATATAATTCATATACTGTTCTGTAATTCATAGTCTTTCTGCATGATAAAGTCTCTCTGAACCAGACACTGTCAACTGGACATATACAATGATTGCATTTGCGACAATCATTTTCCAAACATTCCTGCATTTTCAGTCATACTTGCCCCCTCCCAAAGTCTGAATTTATCTTGAGCTACACATGATTTCTTGGTTTGATTCTCCCAAGGCATATGACAATGCTGATTGGCTGTTATGTGACTCTTCCAAGGACCCTAGGCTGTGATTGGCTCCTCTCTCTCCTGTGACTGGATCCTCTCTCCCCATCTAACCCCGATTTCTTGTCCTGATGCCAAAATTTTGTGATGTGGTGACATTGCCTCATTTATTAATAAAATGTGCAAGAGATAAATATTTAACCATGCCTAAAGTGACAGCCAAACCTTTGGGAGGATAGAGAAAAACCATTAGTAATAGAACTAAAACTTGAAATAATGAAGATGCTAGTGGTGACCTGGTGTGTAGTAGTGACATAACACTATTCAGATATTGCAGTGCTAATGGACCACTTCAAACTTTTATTATGTTGTATTTATCTTCCACTCCACTTTCACTGTATGGAAGATTAAATGAAAATACATGAAAAAGTACAGTACAGTCAGAGGTTTACTGTCCTGTACTTAATGTCCTTTATTCCTTCTACATTTCTGTCTCCATTATCCTATATTTTATTTTATATTTTTGATAGTTATACAATTGGTTTATTGGAAAATTGCAAGAAATGTAGAAATATATTGTATTTTGTCTGGTTAAGAAAATGTTTTAACTAAAGAGTCTTCCTGTGGATACATTTCGGTTTATTCAGATAAGAGACTTTGTGATTGTTAGAAGCACTATTGTTAGTTATAGCAAATCGTGTGATATTGATATTACAGTATTTGATATGTGAAGGTTGACTTTTCATATATTTTTTGTACTGTATAACAGGGTTTCTATTGTATTTAATGTTAATAAATTCCTACAGCAGTTTTGTACAATGTGAATTTCAGGAATTTTTAAAGGAACTAAGCAATCATTAGGGCCAATTTGTGTGTGTACAGGAATACCCAGTTGTCGCATGGGATCGTTCCTAAAGTCCCTCACGAATATGGGCACTTTTCCCCCAAATTATTGTAAATGGGGGTGGGGAGATGCATTCCCCAGGCAGCAACTTTTGCCACATACTGTATTTTTCAATATACTCCTCAATATCTGAAGGCCATTAGGACTAGGGTCACATGCATACTGTAGTACTGACAGGAAGAGTGAGTGGTAAAACTAATAAATAAATAAATAAAAATACTGCATTGCCAGTTAGCAATAGTTTCACTACACACGGGGGCAGGCTGAGATCTCCAACAGTAATCCCTCCTCCCCAATCTGTGGGCTAACTACTGCATGTAAGAAATGTTTTGTTTATTCACTTTACGTTTTGACCTTATGATAATTATTTCTTTTTATTTTACATACTACATGAACGATTGTGTATGCATGTAACAGTAAAAAAATATATATACAGTATATAGAAAATTGCATCACGTATATCTACCTAAATTACAAGTTGATTAATATAATACTTACGCCTAACAGTTTGATCCAGTAGGGAGGCGGGTCCCCGTACCCACCTCCCTCCTCCTCTGCCTCTCTGCTGATAATTATCAGCATACCTGCTGTGGACATAAGAAATGTTTATTCTCTTTATATTTTTGACCCTACGATAGTCATTTCTTTTAATTTTATTTTTTCTTGCACATTCTTTATGAAGAACTGTGTGCATGTAAAAAAAAAACAACTCATATACAGTACAGTATCTACTCAAAGTTCTAGCGGTTTGGAAGTACAGGTGTAGGGTAGCGTCTCCGTATGTGATTTTTTCGACCACGAGCTCCTGTGAATGGTCCCATTGATCGTTAATTTCTAAACTGCGGGTCAATCGCATT
The DNA here is from genome assembly GCF_018991925.1 of Homarus americanus. NCBI lineage: Eukaryota > Metazoa > Arthropoda > Malacostraca > Decapoda > Nephropidae > Homarus > Homarus americanus. Next base: position 8,085 of record NW_024747161.1, read on the forward strand.
GAAAAATAAAATAAAATCACTTTGTGTGAAGTTGGCCCATCAGAATATGAGAGCTGCATCTAGTTTGCCCTGTTAGATATATTTATATATAGTATCGTAATTTTAATTTACGAAGAATCAGGTATGCTTTGAAAATATCGAAGAGGTGTTAAAATATCAATTCTTGGGATAAGTGGGGTTCCAAATAGCGAGTATTCCTGTAGTTGTATGAAATAAGCTAAATGTGTACTGTATGCTACCTCATTAATGTCATTATTATATTATTTATGGCCTGTGTGGCCTTTACAAGTGACCTGAGATATACATCATTACTACTGACCCCTTCTAAACAAGAGCTGGTCATTGCCCAGGGGCTTTCAATTCAAAACAGCAGAAAAGTACTGTCTGTATGGACAATATTACAGTAAGCTAGACACTGAGTGCTTACACCATAATATTCAGATTCAAATTGGTGGGGTTTTCAAACCTAGTAAGACATTAGGTCTAGCATTGTTAAATCACATTTCATAGCCATATGATATTCTCAGTCAAATCACTTGGTTCCTAGCTTATGACTGAATGTTGATTGCCTGGTTTTCTGAGGTCAATGATTAATGTTGTCCATATATTATTTTTTAAATATTCATGAACAAGGTTTTTTTTTTGCTGCCATTTTCCATGTTGTGGATCATTGTATTTATAGTGGATATAGATTTCGTTTCCTGGACACTTTATGAATGAAATTAATATTTTGAGGATATATTAACCTTTTTGGATCCAATGTTTTTCAATACTTGAAGAGATTGTTTTATTTTTGTGAATTATCAAAAGAGAATACAGAAATCAGAAGTACAGTACTGTACTTAAATATGGTACAATACTATGATAATTCATTACCTAATTCCTATATACAGTGGGGTATGCTATAACGAATGGATTCTATTACGAATATTCCTATAACGACGGGTTTTACCTATAAAATTGAGAATGCTATAACGAGCAGAAACTCCTACAACAAAAATTTTTTTCTTTTGTTTTTTTAATATTTTATGTTTTTTTTATTACAAGTATTAATTATATTCTTTATTTCAGGGGTTTAGATGCATATTTATGCACTTTTTACAATTTTTCAATTTTATATTATATTTTCAGTGTTAAGTGGTTGTGTTTGGGGGCCTGGAACGGATTAATCCTATATGACGAATGCTATATGAACAAGGTTCTAGAACCAATTAGATTCGTTATAGCATACCCCACTGTATTAGTCTTTATACCCCTGGAAAGAGCCTTTTAATCCTTATTCTTAGTGATAGTTAAGAAAAGCTTATTTTACATCTGATAATGCTCTTAATCTAAGTTTATTCAATAAACATGTTCATGTTAGGATCATCCAAACCCCAGTTTCAGGAGCAAGGGAACCTCTTGGGTAAAATGGTCAATCCAGTTGTCTAATTTTGTTTTTCTTTTGTGTCATTGTTGTGCTTTCTAGCTTGGAATTCATCTGGAACATAATGATGATCAACTTTTACTTTGAGCTGGCTTAAGTCACTTGGTCACTTCTGGGACATCATCCATAAATGGATGATTGAAATACCAATTCATTTGATGGTCATGGGATGAATAAAGTGTTGAATTCTACTTCCTTTTAAAATGAAGTACAGCACATAATTAATAGAAAAATAAGAGTGATTGGGTACTGAATTCTGTATTGACTGGGTTTGGATTAAAATGTAGTGAATCCAAGTATTGGAATATTATGACCAGGTACCTCATGGTTCGCTTGAGAATTGAAGCTTGTTAAGCATCCAGTTTACAGCCAATCGTGTTCCATACTGACAGTGCTTCCTATGACTAGGCACTGCATCTTTCCCTGGGCAATGCATCTGCCTGAGGGAGCATTTAGGCAGTACTAGATACAGTATATCTTGCAGGGGTTGAGTTCTTCAGCAGTGAAATGGATTTAAACTTTTGTCCTCTATTTTATGAATATTATTGTTCCTTAATATATTCTTTAGTATATAAACTGAATTATTCTGTATTTATGGTATTATTATATACTGTGCCCTGATTAGTGTTGTGTTATACTGTATTTTCCAAATTAATTCTAGTGAGTAGATGAAGATTGATTTCCATTACATTTGTCCTTGAATTCATTATATAAAAACAAAGTTGTTTTGAAAGCATTAATTCCCTTGTAATAGACTGAAATTACTCAGCAGTGTACAGTGCTTTCTCTCTTACGATTAAACTAATGCAGTGCATCTCTTTTTTTATTAGCATGAACAGATTTGTTTTTATTGTAGCTTTTATGTACATTTAGTATAATAATTCCATACATCTAATGAATATACCAATCCATGAATACCTTTCGCAGGCAGTATAGTATACTGTACAGTGGTCCCTCAGTTAATGACTTTACCGGTTCTGAGTTACCCATAAGATTCTTAACTTCAGTTAACGAGCAATCCTCGATTAATGAGTTTCTTATGAGCCAACCTGAACATGATTTGGCATTTTGGCTGTGTAGTCACCAATACAGTAAGTCAGGTTCTGGGCTTAAATTCCTTACCATTTTAGCAAATATCAAAGAAGTTTATGCTATTCAATAATTTTAAAGTTTAATATTAAATTTTTACTCATTTTACAATTATTGAACATAATTGAAGGTAATGAAACTAGTTTTATCGTGCCATCCAGCCTCTCAACACATACGAGTCCAGTCTTTGTATCTTTTCAGTGGAGTAACATCTTGTGAGATTCTTCTTCAAATGCTTTTTCTGTTTTTGCAAGCAAATTATTGGTCATTTTGAAATTTATTTTACATATTGACAATATATAATGCAGTGCAGTGTTGATTTAAAGAAATAATCTGAATTGCACCAAGAGAACTAAAATTTTATGGGTGAAATGGTGCCATGGGGTGACTTCTCCACCAATGCCTTCTTCTCCCTCCACCCCATTCTAATTCCATCATCATCATCCAGAGCTTCACATAAACCCTCAAAGTAAGTGTACTTGACCTTTTGTTGAATTTAGGCAATTTCGGTGAGCTGAACCATTACCCAAAAACCCATTGAAACAATGGTTAAGACTAGTTTTTCGTTAACAAGCAACCTTCTAGAACGGATTGTGCCTCTGTTAACCGAGGAACCTGTACTGTAAACAACTATTTCACTATGCATTTTAGTAAATTCTCCAGGAAGTGATAAAAAGTTATTTTTTACTGAACCTGAGATGAGATTTTTTTTTAACATAAAGACTGTATAATTATCTGCCCATTATGGTATCGATAGTAAAAATACAGTACTGTAGTTATAAAATTAAATGATATACTCACAGACAGTGTCACAGCAGCCACACCACAGACAGTGTCACAGCAGCCACACTCACAGAAGTGTCACAGCAGCACACTCACAGACACAGTGTCACAGCAGCGACACCTCAGACAGTGTCACAGCAGCCACACCTCGCAGACAGTGTCACAGCAGCCACACCTCACAGACAGTGTCACAGCAGCCACACCCTCATAGACAGTGTCACAGCAGCCACACCTCACAGACAGTGTCACAGCAGCCACACCCTCACAGACAGTGTCACAGCAGCCACACTCACAGACAGTGTCACAGCAGCCTCACCCTCACAGACAGTGTCACAGCAGCCTCACCTCACAGACAGTGTCACAGCAGCCACACCCTCACAGACAGTGTCACAGCAGCCACACCCTCACAGACAGTGTCACACACACCACAGACAGTGTCACAGCTCACCCTCACAGTCAGTGTCACAGCAGCCACACCCCAGTCAGTGTCACAGCAGCCACACCACAGACAGTGTCACAGCAGCCACACCACAGTCAGTGTCACAGCAGCCTCATACCCCCCAAACAGTGTACAGCAGCCCACACACCTCACAGACAGTGTCACAGCAGCCTCACAGTCAGTGTCACAGCAGCCACACCTCACAGTCAGTGTCACAGCAGCCACACCCTCACAGTCAGTGTCACAGCAGCCTCACATACCCCTCACAAAACAGTGTCACAGCAGCCCCACACACTCACAGACAGTGTGTCACAGCAGCCTCACACACCCCACAGACAGTGTCACAGCAGCCCACACACCCTCACAGTGTCACAGCAGCCACACCCTCACAGACAGTGTCACAGCAGCCTCACACACCCTCACAGTCAGTGTCACAGCACCACACACCCTGAGCAGACAGTGTCACAGCAGCCTCACACACCCCTCACAGTGTCACAGCAGCCTCACACACCCTCACAGACAGTGTCACAGCAGCCTCACACACCCTCACACAGTGTCACAGCAGCCTCACCTCATAGACAGTGTCACAGCAGCCACACACACAGACAGTGTCACAGCAGGCCTCACACACCCTCACAGACAGTGTCACAGCAGCCTCACCCTCATAGACAGTGTCACAGCAGCCACACACACCCTCACAGACAGTGTCACAGCAGCCTCATCTTTACAGACATACAGCATCACACTATCTCCAGATCAGCTATTTTCGTTTGTAAAGAGAACCATAAAACAAAACACAAATTATTAATTCATCTTTGGCCAGTCGAGACAGGCCCTGCTATAGTCACTGATACAATGCAGTTGTAGGGGACGATATTATGTTGTCTAGCACTCAGGATGGAAGAAACTCTAATGTGGTTTTTGTATAATATATAAGTTATATGAAGACAGTCTGGTGCTGGAGATGCGGTGGTGGGGGAGCAGCTAGTAGAAGACGTTCGTGAGTAGCGTGTTGAAGGAGGTAGATGTGCAGGAGCCATAGAGAAGATGTTGCCTGTTGCTGGCCTCCTGTTGAATAAATGTTAACAGCAGGGAGCTTGCTGGAGGAGGTTGCTTGTTCAGGAAAAATGCAGAATGAGAGTTGGTTGGTGAGAAGCCTGAGAAGGACATGCTCGGGCTGGAGCGAGACCGCCAGGCAGGCGAGAGAAAGCAGGGCCGCCAGGCAGCGCGGAGGAGGAGGTGTTGCTTGTTGTAGAAGTGAGGCCGAATCACTTTCAATGGAGAGACAGAGCTATCTATCCAGCAGCCGCTATGAGTTATGTTGGGAAACCCGGAAGTCGCCGGTGGAATAGTTTCGTTGCTAGGCAACGTAACGCTGAATGTGATAGCAGGTGGTGATTGCTAATGAGAGTTTGTAGGGACGCCCACTACACAGTTATGTATTACAGGACTGTGGTTCCACAAATAAAGTCTACATGATTCACGCCAATCATCCGATTCCAAAAGACCATTGTTATACCACGATATAAGTTAATTAATTTGAAGTAATTATTTTAGTACACCTTAAATATATAATTGTGTTAATTTAATATTTAATTTACACGGAATTGCACTTAATAAAATAAACATATTGTTCAAATAAACAGTTTGTATAGTTTTGTTAAATATTCTAGTGTACAATATTTAAAAAACTTGTTTTATACATTATTGTATTGCAATTATATTTAATAAAAAATCAAATTTTGTTAAGATCTAGGGCAGCTTGCAGTTATGTTCTCATTCATTTACTGACATCATTTTGGTTGTATTTGTAGGCTGTAAAATGGAATTGTATGCTCTATAAACAAGATGGTGTGTTTTATATAAATGCATGGGCCAAGAGAAAATAATTAACCCTGTTCTTCCACAGAAAACCTGAACAAAGAGAGTACAGTAACATTTATCCATTTGAGGAGAACTTGTAGTGGATACCTCTACAAACGCTGTTTGTCGCTGAGTAGCTTAATTCCGTGTTCCTGTGTGTATGCCTCGTAATCTAGGTCAACCAGCGCGCCTTACATGACGGTAGGTCAACTATTAAGCCACTACCTCCGGCTATATAAGGCCTGACCTCGTGGACCATCCTCTTCTACCTCACACCAACCAGCAGCAACACTCCTCCGCCTCTGCTCCTGTCTCGCCCGCCGGGCAGCATGGCCCACAAGCTGGTCCTCCTCTGACATCCTCACCAACCAGCTCTCACATCACGCTTGTAACCACGCCGTTACTTCCACACCAAGCTGGTACATCCAACAATACAACATGTATACAGAGAGCACATTGTGAGTTTCTTTCTCCATCCCATCCTGAGGTGAACCAAACATCTCGTACCCCACAAACTAACCTAATGCTGATAGCGTGTAAGTCACGGTCACATGTATATAACACGTGTTTATTTCTATGTGACATGTTCGAATATTTTGTGAAATTTCATGTTATAGTGGATAACAAAAATCAAGGTTTATAACATGTTAGAAGTTATCCGTTGTCGGAAAAAATCACAGGATGTTACAAACTTGTTTAATAACATGTTATAATTGAGTCCGAGACAGGTTTTTCATAACCTTTAGTTTATACATTCACTTGCTCCAGTCAGCTAAGATGTGAGCCATTAGTTCTCTGACTGAATGAGATCTCTAAAATGTGTCTTTTTGTACTAAATTTATGCCCAATTCCAGTAATCAGTTATCCAAAGTCAGAACTCAACATCCTCATAAAGTTTTTGAAACTACCATAGCACAGATTTCACCACTCAAGTGATCCACGTCGTCACGCTTCAAATCTCCCAAAAGATCAGTTAGCACTGTAATACTGTATTGTCTTCTCGGCCTAACGTACTATGAAGGCCACCTAGATAGTGAGTGACCTTGCTGTACTTCGGAACCTTCGTACTCATTATTAAAATTTGCAGGAAGAAACAAATTCCCTAGTGCAATCACGACCTAATCACTCCAAATTTCCATATCGATTAGTGCTTAATAGCACTGTCTGTTGATAATAAAGTTAGAGAATGTTGTTACAATAATGTTATTACTGTACTGCTTCAACAACGATAGTTTTGCCGAGCAAGGTTTTGATGGCATGTCTAGTTATTATGTTATTTACTTTTTGTGCCATTTATTTATTTTTTATAAAAGTTTCCATTTGCTAATATGTACAGTTTTATGAATGTCCTGAAAATGTTCTTGTTTTGAATTTTGATTTCTTTAAATAACTTGTTTTATTGCCCTATGTAATGTTATGTTTGTATAGTAATGATTGTCCGAGCAAGTTTTTCTTGATTGTTTTGTTTTGACTTTATTTAAAATGTTGGTGACAGTTGGTACCGTTTAAACCATAACAGCTGGTGAGGTATACAGGAGAGGTGACCATAACAGCTGGCGAGGCATACAGGAGAGGTACCATAACAGCTGGCGAGGCATACAGGAGAGATGACCTTAACAGCTGGCGAGGCATACAGGAGAGATGACCTTAACAGCTGGCGAGGGCATACAGGAGAGGTGACCATAACAGCTGGCGGAGGCATACAGGAGAGGGTGACCATAACAGCTGGCGAGGCATACAGGAGAGATGACTTAACAGCTGGCGAGGCATACAGAGAGATGACTTAACAGCTGGCGAGGCATACAGGAGAGGTGACCATAACAGCTGGCGAGGCATACAGGAGAGATGACCTTAACAGCTGGCGGAGGCATACAGGAGAGATGACCTTAACAGCTGGCGAGGCATACAAGAGAAGTGACCATAACAGCTGGTGGAGACAGGAGAGGTGACCATAACAGCTGGCGAGGCATACAGGAGAGATGACCTTAACAGCTGGCGAGGCATACAGGAGAGGTGACCATAACAGCTGGCGAGGCATACAGGAGAAGTGACCATAACAGCTGGCGAGGGCATACAGGAGAGGTGACCTTAACAGCTGGCGAGGCATACAGGAGAGGTGACCTTAACAACTGGCGGGGCATACAAGAGATGTGACCATAACAGCTGGCGAGGCATACATGAGAGGTGACCTTAGCTGGCGAGGCATACAGGAGAGGTGACCTTAACAGAGGCGAGACATACAAGAGAGGTGACCTTAATAGCTGGCGAGGCATACAGTAGAGGTGACCTAAACAGCTGGCGAGGCATACAGGAGGTGACCATACAGCTGGCGAGGCATACAGAGGTGACCATAACAGCTGGCGAGGCATACAGGAGAGGTGACCATAACAGCTGGCGAGGCATACAGGAGAGGTGACTATAACAGCTGGCGAGGCATACAGGAGAGATGACCTTAACAGCTGGCGAGGCATACAGGAGAGATGACTTAACAGCTGGCAGGCATACAAGAGAAGTGACCATAACAGCTGGTGAGGTATACAGAGAGGGTGACCATAACAGCTGGCGAGGCATACAGGAGAGATGACCTTAAACAGCTGGCGAGGCATACAGGAGGTGACCATAACAGCTGGCGAGGCATACAGGAGAGGTGACCATAACAGCTGGCGAGGCATACAGGAGAGGTGACCATAACAGCTGGCGAGGCATACAGGAGAGATGACCTTAACAGCTGGCGAGGCATACAGGAGAGGTGACCTAACAGCTGGCGAGGCATACAGGAGAGGTGACCATAACAGCTGGCGAGGCATACAGGAGAGGTGACCAAACAGCTGGCGAGGCATACAGGAGGGTGACCCTAACAGCTGGCGAGGCTACAGGAGAGGTGACTATAACAGCTGGCGAGGCATACAGGAGAAGTGACCATAACAGCTGGCGGAGGCATACAGGAGAGGTGACCTTAACAGCTGGGCGAGGCATAGCAGGAGAGGTGACTTTAACAACTGGCGAGGCATACAAGAGATGTGACCATAACAGCTGGCGAGGCATACATGAGAGTGACCTTAGCTGCTGGCGAGGCATACAGGAGAGGTGACTTAACAGCAGGCGAGACATAAGAGAGGTGACTTAACAGCTGGCGAGGCATACAGGAGAGGTGACCTTAATAGCTGGCGAGGCACAAGAGAGGTGACCTTAATAGCTGAGGAGGCATACAGTAGAGGTGACCTAACAGCTGGCGAGGCATACAGTAGAGGTGACCATAACAGCTGGCGAGGCATACAGAGAGGTGAATCATAACAGCTGGGCGAGCATAGCAGGAGAGGTGACCATAACAGATGGCGAGGCATACAGTAGGGAGGCACCTTAACAGCTGGCGAGGCATACAGTAGAGGTACTAACAGCTGGCGAGAATGCAGGATCAGGACTATAACAGCTGGCGAGGCATACAGGAGAGGTGACTCCAACATGTATTCATTATGCCAGTTTCCCGGTTTGCAATAAGACAAACACCTGATCTGTGCACGTACAACTAGCACGAGAGAAGCAAGGAATAATTAATTTTAACTAATACACTAATAACTAGGTCGATCCAAGCGCCTAAGTGTTGACAAATAGCACTCAACTTAATTTGACCTTAAATCAGTAGTACTCAGTGGTTCATTCCAGGTCAAATCAGTCAGTTTAGTGATAACTGAATCATAACGCCAAAGCCTATTTCACATTTTCAAAGTGTATTAAAACTTATGTGTTCCCTTACCAATGTATACAAAACTTTATAAAAAAAACGTAGACTACATAATTTTTCACTACAGTAGGTAAATACAATACGTAACTGAACGGAAGCATGTATCGAT
>NW_024747162.1:0-39448 GCF_018991925.1 Homarus americanus
TCAGTTAAATGCTGACAGTCCCAGGTACACCTCTGACAATCAGGTACCTCTGACACTCCAGGTACACAAATGACATTCCCAGGTACACCTGACACTCCCAGGAACACCTTGACACTCCCAGGTACACCTCAGACTCTCCAGGTACACCTAGACACTCCCAGGTGCACCTCAGACACTCCAGGTGCACCTCAGACACTCCCAGTGCCATGAACTCTCCCAGGTGCACCTCGAACCTCTAGGTGCACCTCAGACGCCAGGTACACCTCTCAAACTCCCATCTCTGTGACACTCCTGGTTCTTCTCTGACTCTCCCAGGTACACCTCAGACACTCCAGGTACACCTCAGACCTCCCAGGTACACCTCAGACACTTCCAGGTACCTGACACCCCAAGGTACACCGGTACACCCCATTCACTCCCAGGTACTCCTCTGTTGCTCCAAGGTTTTGAACACCACCAGTTGCTTCTCTGACCTCCCAGGTGCTCTCTGATACTCCCAGGTACCCCCAGACACTCCATGTAAACCCCAGACACTCCAGGTACCTCTGACACTCCAAGTTACCATTCTCCAGGTGCACCTCCGACACTCCCAGGTACACCTCTGGCCTCCCAGGTACACCTCCCCAAGCACTCCCAGGTACACCTCTGACACTCCTGGTACTCTCCGGGGCACCTCAGACACTCAGGTGCCTCTGACACTCCCAGGTACACCTCTGACACTCCCAGGTACACCTCAGACACTCCAGGTACACTCTGACACTCCCAGGTGCACCTCAGACACTCCCAGGTGCACCTCTTGGCCTCCAGGTACACCTGACACTCCAGGTACACAGACACTCCCAGTGCACCCAGACACTCCCAGGTGCACCTCTGACACTGCCAGGTACACCTCAGACACTCCCAGGTATACAGCTGACATTCCCAGGTTCACTCTGACACTCCCAGGTTGCACCTCTGACACTCCCAGGTGCACCTCTGACACTCCCAGGTGCACCTCTGACACTCCAGGTGCACCTTGACACTCCAGGTACACTCTGACACTCCAAGTACACTTCAACACTCCCAGTTTGCACCTCAGACACTCCCAGGTGCACCCCTGACATCCCAGGTGCACCTCTGACACTCAGGTACACCTCTGACACTCTCAGGTACACCTCTGACCTCCCAGGTACACCAGACACTCCCAGGTACACCTCTGACACTACCAGGTACACCTCTGACACTCCCAGGTACACCTCTGACACTCCCAGGTACTCCTCTGACACTCTCAGGTACCCCTCTGCCTCCCAGGTATACCTCTGACCTCCCAGGTACACCTCAGCACTTCAGGTGCACCTGACACTCCCAGGTACACCCCAGACACTCCCAGGTACACTTCTGACAGCCTCAGGTGCCACCTCAGACACTCCCATGTGCCTCAGAACCCTAGGTGCACCTCAAACCTCCCAGGTGCACCTCAGACACTCCCAGGTGCACCTCTGACACTCCCAGGTGCACCTCTGACACTCCCAGGTACACATCTGCCTCCCAGGTGCACCTCTGACACTCCCAGGTGCACCTCTGGCTTCCCCAGGTGCACCTCTGGCTCTCCAGGTTCACCTCAGACACTCAGGTACACCTCAGACACTCCCAGGCACACCCCTGACACTCCCAGGACACCTCAGACACTCCCAGATACACCTTGGACACTCCAGGTGCACCTCAGACACTCAGAGTGCACCTCAGACACTTCAGGTGCACCTCAGACACTCCCAGGTGCACCTCAGACACTCCAGGTGCACCTCAGACACTCCCAGGTGCACCTCAAACACTCAGGTACACCCCTGACACTCCAGGAACACCCCTGACCTCCAGGTACACCTCAGACTCTCCCAGGTGCCTCAGACACTCCCAGGTACAACTCAGACACTCCCAGGTACCCTTGACACTCCCAGGTACACCACAGACACTCCCAGGTACCTCTGACACTGCCAGGTACACCTCAGACACTCCCAGGTATACAGCTGACACTCCAGGTACAGCTCTGACACTCCCAGGTGCACCTCTGGCACTCAGGTGCACCACTGACACTCAGGTGCGCCTCCGATTTCTGACATTCCAGGTACAACTCTGACAATCAGGTACACCTCAGACACTCCCGGTACACCTCAGACACTCCCGGTACACCTGACACTCCAAGTGCACCTCAGACACTCCCAGGTACACCTCTGACACTCCAGGTACACCCCTGACACTCCAGGTACCCCCAGACACTCCCAGGTACACCTGACACTCCCAGGTACACCTCTGACACTCCCAAGTGCACCTCTGACCTCCCAGGCACCCTCTGACACTCTCAGGTTACCCTCATGCTCCCAGGTTGCATCTGACACTCCAGGTACACCTCTGACATTGGTACACCACTGACACCGGTGCACCGAAACTCCCGGTACTTCTGACCTTTTCAGGTACACCTCAGACACTCCCAGGTGCACCTCAAAAACTCCTAGGTGCACCTCAAACACTCCCAGGTGCACCTCAGACACTCCCAGGTGCACCTCTGACACTACCAGGTGCACCTCTGACACTCCCAGGTACACCTCTGACACTCCCAGGTGCACCTCTGACACTCCCAGGTGCACCTCTGACCAGGTGCCTCTGACACTCAGGAACACTGACACTCTCCCATACATCCCTGCACTCCAGGTACCACTGACATTCCCAGGCACCTATGACACTGCCAGGTACACCTCAGACACTCCAGGTGTGCAGCTCCAGCCTCAGGTACACCTCTGACACTCCCAGGTACCTCCGACACTACCAGGTGCACCTCTGACACTCCCAGATTTATCTGCCCCGCTCCAGGTGCACCTCAGACACTCCCGTGCACCTCAGACACTCCCACGTGCACCTCAGACACTCCACATGACCTCAGACACTCCAGGTACACCTCAGACACTCCATGTACACCTCAGACACTCCCAGGTACACCTCCGACTTCCCAGGTACACCTCCGACACTCCCAGGTACCTCTAACCTCCCAGGTACACCTCTGACACTCCCAGGTACACCTCTGACAGTCCCGGGTACACCTCTGACAATCCCAGGTACACCTCTGACACTCCCAGGTACACAAATGACATTCCAGGTACACCCTGACACTCCAGGAACACCACTTGACACTCCAGGTACACCTCAGACTCTCCCAGGTACACCTCAGACACTCCCAGGTGCACCTCAGACACTCCCAGGTGCACCTCAGACCTCCCAGCTGCACCTCAGACACTCAGGTGCACCTCAGACCTCCTAGGTGCCTCGACCTCCAAGCACACCTCTCAAACTCCCAAATACTCTGTGACACTCCTGGTTCTTCTCTGACTCTCCCAGGTACCCCTCAGACACTCCAGGTACACCTCAGACACTCCCAGGTACACCTCAGACACTTCAGGTACACCTGACACCCCAGGTACACCGGTACACCCATTCACTCCCAGGTACTCCTCTGTTGCTCCCAGGTACACCCCAGACACCACCAGTTACTTCTCTGACACTCCCAGGTGCTTCTCTGATACTCCAGGTACACCCAGACACTCCCATGTAAACCCCAGACACTCCCAGGTACACCTCTGACACTCCAGGTACACCCATTCACTCCCAGGTACACCTCCAGGCCTGCAAGGTCTCTGACACTCACAGGTACACCTCCAGCCTCCCAGGTTCACCTCTGACACTCCTGGTACTCTTCTGACACTCCCAGGTACACCTCAGACACTCAGGTTTTGACACTTCAGGTACACCTCTGACACTTCCAGGTACACCTCAGACACTCCCAGGTACACTCCTGACACTCCAGGTGCACCTCAGACACTCCCAGGTACACCTCTGACACTCCCAGGTACCCTGACACTCCAGTACACCCCAGACACTGGTGCCCCAGACACTCCCAGGTACACCTCTGACACTGCCAGGTACACCTCGACACTCCCAGGTATACAGCTGACATTCCCAGGTTCAACTCTGACACTCAGGTGCACCTCTGACACTCCCAGGTGCACCACTGGCCTCCAGGTGCACCTCTGACACCAGGTACACCTTTGACACTCCCAGGTACAACTCTGACATCTCAAGTACACCTTCAGACACTCCAGGTACACCTCAGACACTCCCAAGTACACCCCTGACATGCAGGTGCACCTCAGACACTCCAAGGTCCTCTTCCAGGTGCCCTGAGCCTCCCAGGTAACCCCAGACACTCCAGGTACACCTCTGACACTACCAGGTACACCTCTGACACTCCCAAGTACACCTCTGACACTCCAGGCACTCTGACCTCTCAGGTACATCTCCCAGGTATGCACCTCTGACACTCCCAGGTACACCTCTGACACTTCAGGTACACCCTGACACTCCCAGGTACACCCCAGACACTCCCAAGTACACTTCTGACCTTCTCAGGTACACCTCAGACACTCCCATATGCCTCAAAAACTCCTGGGTGCACCTCAAACACTCCCAGGTGCCTCAGACCTCCAGGTGCACCTCTGACCTCGTTTTCTCTCGGTACCTCGGCCTCCCAGGTGCCTCTGACACTCCCAGGTGCACCTCTGACACTCCAGGTGCACCTCTGACACTCAGGTACACCTCTGACACTCCCAGGTACACCTCTGACCTCCCAGGTACAACTCTGACACTCCCAGGTACACCACTGACATTCCCAGGTACACCTCTGACCTGCCAGTTACACCTCAGACACTCCAGGTGAGCTGACACTTGGTACACCCTATTACACCTCTGACACTCTCAGGTACACCTCTCACACTCCCAGGTACACCTCCTGACACTCTCCAGGTACAACTCAGCCTCACCACGTGCCCTCTGACACTCCCAGGTACACCTCAGACACTCCAGGTACACCTCTGACACCAGGTACCTCAGACCTCCCACGTACCGCCGACACCAGGTACACCTCCGACACTCCCAGGTACCTCCTGATACTCCCAGGTACACCTCTGATACTCAGGTACACCGCTGACCTCCCAGGTACACCTCTTACACTCCCAGATACACCTGACACTCCAGGTACTCTCTGACACTCCCAGGTATTCTCTGACACACCTAAGTACACGCTGACACCAGATACACCTCAGACACTGACAGGTACACTTCCGATGCTCCCAGGTACCTCTCCACTCCCAGGTACACCTCTGACACTCCCAGGAACACCTCAGACACTCCCAGGTACACATCTGACTCCACAGGTCCTCTGACACTCTTGGGTACACCTCTGACCTCCCTGGTACTCCTTTGACACTCCCAGGTACACCTCAGACACTCCCAGGTACACCACAGACACTCCCAGGTACACCTCAGACACTCCCAGGTACACCTCTGACACTTCCAGGTACACCTCCGACACTCTCAGGTACACCTTGACCTCTCAGGTACCTCTGACTCCCAAGTGCACCTCAGACACTCCCAGGTACACCCAGACACTCCCAGGTACACCTCAGACACTCCCAGGTGCACCTCCGACACTCCCAGTACACCACTGGCACTCAGGTACACCTCTGACACTGCCAGGTACACCTCAGACACTCCCAGGTGCACCTTGCTCTGACACTCCCAGGTACAATCTGACACTCCCAGGTACAACTCAGACACTCCCAGGTGCACCTCGGCCTCCCAGGTGCACCTCTGACACCAGGTACAACTCTGACACTCCCAGGTACAACTCTGACACTCCCAGGTACAACTCAGACACTCCAGGTACACCTAACCTCCCAGGTGCACCTCAGACACTCCCAGGTACACCTCTGACACTCCACCACCTGACACTCCAGGTACACCTCAGACACTCCCAGGTGCACCTCTGACCTGTTGCACCTCAACGCCATCCCATTTCAGGTACACTCTGACACTCCCAGAACACCCATGACACTCCAGTACATGAACTTTCCCAGGTTCACTCAGACACTCCCAGGTACACTCAGACACTCCCAGACACCATGACACTCCCAGGCCTCACACTCCCAGGTACACCTTGAACACTCCAGGTACCAACCCTCAGGGCACTCAGACACTCCCAGGTGCACCTCAGACACTCAGGTGCACCTCAGACACTCCCAGGTGCACCTCAGACACTCCCAGGTGCACCTCAGACACTCCCAGGTACACCTGACACCAGGAACACCTGACACTCCCAATACACCTCAGACTCTCCCAGGTACACCTCAGACACTCCCAGGTACACCTCAGACACTCCAGGTACACCCCTGACACTCCCGGTACACCACAGACACTCCCAGGTACACCTCTGACACTGCCAGGTACCTCAGACACTCCCAGGTACACAGCTGACACTCCAGGTACAACTCTGACACTCCAGGTGCACCTCTGACCTCCCAGGTGCACCACTGACTCCAGGTGCACCTCCTGACACTCCAGGTACCTCTGACACTCCAGGTACAACTCTGACAATCCGTTACTCCCAGGTACCTCAGACACTCCCAGGTACACTGACACTCCCAAGTGCACCTCCACACTCCCAGGTACACCTCTGACACTCCCAGGTACACCCTGACCTCAGGTACACCCCAGACACTCCCAGTACACCCCTGACTCTCAGGTACACCTCTGACTCCCAAGTACACCTCTGACACTCCAGGCACCCCTCGACAATCTCAGGTATACCCCTCATACTCCCAGGTATACCTCTGACACTCAGGTACACCTCTGACACTTCCAGGTACCACTGACACTCCCAGGTACACCCAGACACTCAGGTGCACTTCTGACCTGAACCTCCCAATTTCTGATCCCAGGTGCACCTCAGACACTCCCAGGTGCACCTCTGACCTCCCAGGTACCTCTGATACTCCCAGGTATACCTCTGACACTCCTAGGTACACCGCTGACACTCAGGTACCTCTGACACTGCCAGGTACACCTAAGACACTGACAGAATTCATCTCGGTTACCCCTCCACCTCACAGTACCTCTGACACTCACAGGCACCTCTGACCTCCAGGTACCTCTGACCTCCTGGGTACACCTCTGGCCTCCCAGGTACACCTCTGACACTCCTGGCACTCTGACACTCCCAGGTACACCTCAGACACTCCCAGGTCACCTCAGAACTCCCAGGTACACCTCTGACACTCCCAGGTACACCTCTGACACTCTCAGGTACACCTCTGACACTCCCAGGTACACCTCTGACACTCCCAGGTACACCACTGACATTCCCAGGTACACCTATGACACTGCCAGGTACACCTCAGACACTCCCAGGTGTACAGCTGACACTCCCAGGTACACCTCTGACACTCCCAGGTACACCTCCGACACTACCAGGTGCACCTCTGACACTCCCAGGTTACCCCATTCTCCCAGGTACCTCTGACACTCCAGGTGCACCTCTGACACTCCCATGAGCACCTCTGACCTCCCAGGTACACCTCTCCATGCTCCCAGGTATACCTCTGACACTCATGGTACACCGCTGACACTCCCAGGTACCTCTGACACTGGGTACCTCAGACACTCCCAGGTATACAGCTGACACTCCCAGGTACACCCCATTCACTCCCAGGTACACCTCGGCCTCCCAGGTGCACCTCAGACACTCCCAGGTGCAACTCTGACACTCCCAGGTACACCTCTGATACTCCCAGGTATACCTCTGACACTCCCAGGTCACCTTGACACTGCCAGGTACACCTAAGCTGACAGTACACATCCGATACTCAGGTACACCTCTCACACTCCAGGTACACCTCCCTCCTACTGACACTGCCAGGTACACCTAAGACATGACAGGTACACATCCGATACTCCCAGGTACACCTCCACACTCCCAGGTACCTCTGACACTCCCAGGTACACCTCTGACACTCACGGTACACCTCTGACACTCCCAGGTACACCTCTGATACTCCCTGGTACTCTCTGACACTCCCAGGTACACCTCAGACACTCCCAACACCTCAGACCTCCCAGGTACCTCTGACACTTGGTACCTCTGACACTTCCAGGTACACCTCAGACACTCCCAGGTACACCCTGACACTCCCAGGTGCACCTCAGACACTCCCAGGTGCACCTCTGACACTCCCAGGTACACCCTGACACTCCCAGGTACACCCAGACACTCCAGGTGCACCCCAGACACTCCCAGGTACACCTCTGACACTGCCAGGTACCTCAGACACTCCCAGTACAGCTGACTCCAGGTACAACTCTGACCTCCCAGGTGTCTGACCTCCCAGGTGCACCACTGACACTCAGGTGCCTCTGACACTCCCAGGTACACCTCTGACACCAGGTACAACTCTGACACTCCCAGGTACACCTCAGACACTCCAGGTACACCTCAGACACTCCCAAGTACACCCCTGACATGCAGGTGCCTCAGACACTCCCAGGTACCTCTGACACTCTCAGGTACACCCTGACACTCCCAGGTACACCCCAGACACTCCCAGGTACACCTCTGATACTCCAGGTACCTCTGACACTCCAAGTACCTCCTGACACTCCCAGGCACTCCTCTGACACTCAGGTACACCCCTCACCTCCCAGGTATGCCTCTGACACTCCAGGTACACCTCTGACACTTCAGGTACACCCCTGACACTCCCAGGTACACCCCAGACACTCCCAAGTACACTTCTGACCTTCTCAGGTACACCTCAGACATTCCCATGTGCACCTCAAAACTCTGGGTGCACCTCAAAAGTCCACCTCAGACACTCCCAGGTGCACCTCTGACACTACCAGGTGCACCTCTGACACTCCCAGGTACACATCTGACACTCCCAGGTGCACCTCTGACACTCCCAGGTGCACCTCTGACACTCCCAGGTGCACCTCTGACACTCCCAGGTACACCTCTGACACTCTCAGGTACACCTCTGACACTCCCAGGTACAACTCTGACACTCCCAGGTACACCACTGACATTCCCAGGTACACCTCTGACACTGCCAGTTACACCTCAGACACTCCCAGGTGTACAGCTGACACTCCCAGGTCACTGACCTCGAGGTACACCTCTGACACTTCCAGGTACACCTGACACTCCCAGAACACTGACCTCCCAGGTACACTCAGACTCAGGTACACCTGACACTCCCAGGTACACCTCAGACACTCCGGTACACCTCTGACACTCTCAGGTACACCTCTCCACTCCAGGTACACCTCTGACACTCCCAGGTACAACTCAGACACTCACCGTACTCTTCTGACACTCCCAGGTACACCTCAGACACTCCCACGTACACCTCAGACACTCCCACTACACCTCAGACACTCCCACGTACATCTCACATCCTGCAGACATTCCCACTGCACACCCCAGACACTCCCACGCACACCAGACACCCCAGGCACACCTCAGACACTCCCAGTACACCCCAGACACTCCAAGGTACACTGCCGACACCTAGGACACCTGACACTCCCAGGTACACCCTGACAACCTAGGCACCCCTGATAATTCTGGCAGGTACACCTCAGACACTCCCACGTACACCGCCGACACTCCCAGGCACACCTCCGACACCCCAGGCACACTCCCTGATAATTCCCCAGGCACACCCTGATACTCCAAGGCACACCGCTGACACTCCCAGGCACACCTCTACACTCCCCAGATACACCCCCTGACACCCCAGGCACCTCTGACACTCCCCAGGCATTCCTCTGACACACCAGGTACACCACACACCCCAGATACACCCCAGACACCACACATGTACACTTCCTGATACCCCAGGTACACCTCTCACACTCCCAGGCACACCCCTGACATCACCCCAGGAACACCTGATAATTCCCAGGTGCCATTATCTGACACCCACAGGTACACCTCTGACACTCTTGGGTACACACCCTCTGACACCCCCTGGTACCCTGACACTCCTGTGCACCTCAGACACCCCAGACACACCACAGACACCCCAGGCACACCCCTGTGACACCCCAGCACACCCCTGACACTCCAGGCACACCTCCGGACACCTCAAGCACACCTTGACACCTCAGGCACACCTCTGACACCCCAAGTGCACCCCAGACACTCCCCAGGCACACCCCTGCAGACACCCCAGGCACACCCCAGACACCCCCAGGTGCACCTCCGACACTCCCCAGGCACACCACTGACACTCTCAGGCACACCTCTGACACTGCCAGGTACACCCCAGGACACTCCCAGGTGCACCTCTGACACTCCCAGGTGCACCTCTGACACTCCCCAGGCACAACCTGACACTCCCAGGCAACTCTGACACTCCCAGGCACACCCAGACACTCCCAGGCACACCCCTGACACCCCAGGTGCACCCCAGACACCCCTGGTGGCACACACCTCTGGACACTCCCACCCACACCCCTGGACACTCCCAGGTGCACCTCAGACTCCCAGGTGCACCTCTGACACCCCACACCCCTGACACTCCCCAGGCACACCACCCCACATTCCCAGGCACACCTCTGACACCTCCAGGCACACCCCTGACACCTCCCAGGAACACCCATGACACTCCCAGGCACACCCCAGACTCTCCCAGGTTCACCCCAGACACTCCCAGGTACAACTCAGACACTCCCAGGCACACCCCTGACACTCCCCAGGGACAATTCTCAGACACCTACTACACCACACCTCTAGGTGCACCTCAGACCACCCCAGGTGCACCTCAGACACCCCAGGTGCACCAGACACCCCAGGCACCAGACACCCCAGGTGCACCTCAGACACCCCAGGTGCACCTCAGACACCCCCAGGCACACCCCTGACACTCCCAGGAACACCCCTGACACCAGGCACACCTCAGACTTCCCAGGCACACCCCAGACACCCCAGGCAGGCCCTTGTGACACTCCCAGGCACACCCTGACACTCCTGCACACCACAGACACCCCAGGCACACCCTGACACTGCCAGGTACACCCCAGACACTCCCAGGCATACAGCTGACACTCCCAGGCACAACTCGATTAGACTTGCAGCAATTCTCTGACACTCCCAGGTGCACCACTGACACTCCCAGGTGCACTCTGACACCTCAGGTACACCTCTGACACTCCCAGGTACAACTCTGACAATGCCAGGCACACCCCAGACACTCCCAGGCACACCCCAGACACCCTGTGGCACACCCCCCCCTGACACTCCCAAGTGCAACCCAGACCCAGGCATACCCACACTCCCAGGCACACCCCCGACACCCAGGCACACCCCAGACACTCCCCAGGCCACCCCCGACACCCCAGGCACACCGACACTCCTGGCACACCCCACACTCCCAGGCACCCTCATACTCTCAGGTACACCCTCATACTCCCAGGTATACCTCTGACACTCCCCAGGCACACCTCTGACACTTCCAGGTACACCACCGACACTCCCAGGCACACCCCAGACACTCCTGAGTACACCCTGACCTTTCAGGTACACCATGGTTCCCCAGGTGCACCTCAAAACCCTAGGTGCACTCAAATACCCCCAGGTGCACCCTCAGACACCCCAGGTGCACCTCTGACACTACCAGGTGCACCTCTGACACTCCCAGGCACATCTCTGACACTCCTGTGCACCTCTGACACCCAGGCACCTCTGACACTCCCAGGTGCACCTCTGACACTCCCCAGGCACACCTCTGACACTCCCCAGGCACAACCTGACACTCCCCAGGCACACCACCGACATTCCCCAGGCACACCTATGACACTGCCAGGCACACCAGACACCCAGGTGTACAGCCGACACCCCCAGGCACACCCCCTGACACTCCCAGGCACACCTTCTGACACCCTACCACAGGCAACCTCTGACACCCCAGGCACACCTCTGACACCCCAGGTGCACCTCCCCAGACACCCCACCTCCAGACACTCCCACGTACCTCAGACACTCCCAGGTACACCTCAGACACTCCCAGGTACACCTCAGACACTCCCAGGTACACCTCCGACACTCCCAGGTTCACCTCCGACACTCCCAGGTACACCTCGAACACTCCCAGGTACACCTCTGACACTCCCAGGTACACCTCTGACAGTCCAGGTACACCTCTGACAATCCCAGGTACACCTCTGACACTCCCAGGTACACAAATGACATTCCCAGGTACACCCCTGACACTCCCAGGAACACCCTTGACACTCCCAGGTACACCTCAGACTCTCCCAGGTACACCTCAGACACTCCCAGGTACACCTCCTAACACTCCCAGGTACACCTCTGACACTCCCAGGTGCACCTCTGACACTCCCAGGTACACCTCTGACAATCCAGGTACACCTCTGACACTCCCAGGTACACAAATGTCATTCCCAGGTACACCCCTGACATTCCCAGGAACACCCTCACACTCCAGGTACACCTCAGACTCTCCCAGGGTACACCTCAGACACTCCCAGGTACACCTCAGACACTCCCAGGTGCACCTCAGACACTCCCTAGGTGCACCTCAGACCCTCCCAGGCACACCTCTCAAACTCCCAAATACTCCTGTGACACTCCTGGTTCTTCTCTGACTCTCCCAGGTACACCTCAGACACTCCCAGGTACACCTCAGACCTCCCAGGTACACCTCAACAGACTCCAGGTACACCTGACACCCCCAGGTACACCCGGTACACCCCATTCACTCCCAGGTACTCTCTGTTACTCCCAGGTACACCCAACACCACCAGGTGCTTCTCTGACACTCCCAGGTGCTTCTCTGATACTCCCAGGTACACCAGACACTCCCATGTAAACCCCAGACACTCCCAGGTACACCTCTGACCTCCCAGGTACACCCATTCACTCCCAGGTACACCTCCTGACCTCACAGGTATACCTCTGAACACTCTGGGTACACCTCTGACACTCCCAGGTACCTCTGACACTCCTGGTACTCCTCTGACACTCCCAGGTACACCTCAGACCCTCCCAGGTACACCTCAGACACTCCCAGGTACACCTCTGACACTTCAGGTACACCTCTGACACTTCCAGGTACACCTCCAGACACTCCCAGGTACACCCCTGACCTCCCAGGTGCACCTCAGACACTCCCAGGTACCTCTGACACTCCCAGGTACACCCCTGACACTCCCAGGTACACCCCAGACACTCCCAGGTGCACCCCAGACACTCCCAGGTACACCTCTGACACTGCCAGGTACCTCAGACACTCCCAGGTATAGCCTGACCTCCCAGGTACAACTCTGACCTCCCAGGTGCACCTCTGACACTCCAGGTGCACTGACACTCCCAGGTGCACCTCTGACACTCCCAGGTACCTCTGACCTCCCAGGTACAACTCTGACACTCCCAGGTACACCTCAGACACTCCCAGGTACACCTCAGACACTCCCAAGTACACCCCTGACATACCCAGGTGCACCTCAGACACTCCCAGGTACACCTCTGACACTCTCAGGTACACCCCTGACACTCCCAGGTACACCCCAGACACTCCCAGGTACACCTCTGACACTCCCAGGTACACCTCTGACACTCCCAAGTACACCTCTGACACTCCCAGGCACTCCTCTGACACTCTCAGGTACACCCCTCATACTCCCAGGTATACCTCTGACACTCCCAGGTACACCTCTGACACTTCCAGGTACACCCCTGACACTCCCAGGTACACCCCAGACACTCCCAAGTACACTTCTGACCTTCTCAGGTACACCTCAGACACTCCCAGGTGCACCTCAAAAACTCCTAGGTGCACCTCAAACCTCCAGGTGCACCTCAGACACTCCAGGTGCACCTCTGACACTACCAGGTGCACCTCTGAACCTCCCAGGTACACATCTGACCTCCCAGGTGCACCTCTGACACTCAGGTGCACCAGTGACACCCCAGGTGCACCTCTGACACTCCCAGGTACACCTCTGACACTCTCAGGTACACCTCCTGACCTCCCAGGTACAACTCTGACACTCCAGGTACACACTGACATTGGGTACACCTCTCACACTGCCAGTTACACGTCAGTGCTCAGGTGTACAGCTGACACTCCCAGGTGCACCACTGACACTCCCAGGTACACCTCTGACACTTCCAGGTGCCCCTGACCTCCCAGGAACACCCTGACACTCCCAGTTACACCTCAGACTCTCCCAGGTACCTCAGACACTCCCAGGGACACCTCAGACACTCCCAGGTACACCTGACACTCCCAGGTACACCTCAGACACTCAGGGTACACCTCTGACACTCTCAGGTACACCTCTCACACTCCCAGGTACACCTCTGACCTCCCAGGTACAACTCAGACACTCACCACGTACTCCTCTGACACTCCCAGGTACCTCAGACACTCCCAGGTCTCCTCTGACACTCCCAGGTACCTCAACCTCCCACTACACCAACACCCCAGGTACACCTCCGACACTCCCACCGACACTCCAGGTGCTACCTGATACTCCCAGGTACACCTCTGATACCTGCTGCACACCGCTGACACTCCCAGGTACACCTCTGCCACTCCCAGATAGCTGGCCACCCCTCCTTGACACTCCCAGGTACTCCTCTGACACTCCCAGGTATTCTCTGACACACCTAGGTACAATCGCTGACACTCCCAGAGATACACCTCGTGACACCGACAGGTACACCGATACTCCCAGGTAATATTCCTCTGACACCTCAGGTGCTGGACCTCCTCACACTCCCAGGTACACCCCAGACACCCCAGGTACAACCCTGTGACACCACCACGTACCTCTGACACCCCAGGTACACCTGACACCACAGGCAAGGGCCACCTCTGACACCTTTTGGGTTCACCTCCCCTGACACCCCTGGTACTCCCTGACACTCCCAGGTACACCTCAGACACCCCAGGTACACCACAGACACCCCAGGTGCCACCAGACACCCCAGGTACACCCCTGACACTCCAGGTACACCTCCGACACTCAGGTACACCTTTGACACCTCAGGTACACCTCTGACACTCCCAAGTACCCTACAGAACTCCCAGTACAACCTCCCAGACACCCTGTACACCTCAGATACCCCAGGTGCACCTCCGACACTCCCAGGTACACCACTGACACTCTCAGGTACACCCTCCCTGACACTGCCAGGTACACCTCAGACACTCCCAGGTGCACCTCTCACACTCCCAGGCACCTCTGACAATCCCAGGTACACCTGACACACTCCCAGGTACAACTCTGGACACCCCAGGTACAACCTCCTGTGACACCCCCATGTACACCCCTGACACTCCCAGGTGCGCCCTCAGACACTCCCAGGTACACCCTGACACTCCTACTCCCGCTGGCCCCCTGACACTCCCAGGTGCACCTCAGACACTCCTGTGTACTTTGACACTCCCAGGTACTCTTGACACTCCCAGGCATACCACCGGGACATTCCCCAGGCACATCCCCTGACACTTCCAGGTACACCCCATACTCCCAGGAACACCATGACACTCCCAGGTACACCCTGTGACCTCCCAGGTTCTCACCTCAGACACCCCAGGCACATTCCCTTGTGACACTCCCCAGGCATCATTCCCGACACTCCCAGGCACACCTCAGACACTCCCAGGCACACCTTGTGACACTCCTGCAATCTCAGACTCTCCCAGGTGCACACCTCAGACAGACTCCCAGGTGCACCTCAGACACCCCTGGCAGGTGCACCTCAGACACTCCCAGGCACCCTGTGACACTCCCCAGGTACACCCCGGACACCCCAGAACACCCCTGGGACACTCCCAGGTACACCCCAGACCTCCCGCACACCTCCTGGTGACACTCCCAGGTACACCCTTTCGTGACACTCCCAGGTACACCCCTGACACTCCCAGGTACAATTCACAGACACTCCCAGGCCACCTCCTGACACTGCCAGGTACACCTCAGACACTCCCAGGTATACAGCTGAAACTCCCAGGTACAATCCTGACATCACTCCCAGGTACCTCTTGACACTCCCAGGTGCACTACTGAGTTACTCCTATAGGTGCACTTGACACTCCCAGGTACACCTCTGACACTCCCAGGTACAACTCTGACAAATCCCAGGCCACCTCAGACAATTCCAGGTACACCTCAGACACTCCCAGGTACACCCCTGACACTCCCCAAGTGCACTCAGACACTCCCAGGTACACACCTCTGACACTCCCAGGTACAATTCCCTGACACTCCCAGGTACACCCCAGACACTCCCAGGTGTACACCCCTCGGACTCTCCCAGGTACACCTCTCTGACACTCCCAAGTACACCTCTGACACTTGTGGCACCTCACCCTGTGTACACCTCATACTTCCCAGGTATACTCTGACACTTGTGTGTGCTGGCCTTCACACTTCCAGGTGCTGGCCTCACACTGACAATTCTGTGTACACCCTGCATACCTCTGCAGGCACACTTGACCTCTCTCAGGCCACCTCAGACACTCCCAGGTACCTCAAAAACTCCTAGGTGCACCTCAAACACTCCCAGGTGCACCTCAGACACTCCCAGGTGCACCGACACCACAGGTGCACCTCTGACACCAGGGGTGTACACCTCTGACACTCCCAGGTGCACCTCAAAGGTACACAAATGACATTCCCCAGGCACACCTCTGACACTCCCAGGAACACCTTGACACTCCCCAGGCACACCTCAGACACTCCCAGGCACACCCCAGACACCCCAGAGGCACACCTCCAGACACTCCCAGGTGCACCTCAGACACTCCCCAGGCACCCCAGCACCCCAGGCACACTCTCACACCCCAACACTCCCCAGACACCCTGGTTCTTCTGACACTCCCAGGCACACCTCAGACACCCCAGCAGCACACCCCTGGACACCCCAGGCACACCTCAGACACTCCAGGCACACGACACCCCCAGGCACACTCTGGCACACCCCTTTCACTCCAGGCACCTCTGTTAGTACCAGGTACACCCCAGACACCACCAGGTACCTCCTCTGACACTCCCCAGGCACTTCTCTGACACCCCATTGCACACCCCAGACACCCCATGTACACCCCAGACACTCCACAGGCACACCTCTGACACCCCAGGCACACCCCATTCACCCCAGGCACACCTCTGACACTCCCCAGGTGCACCTCTGACACCCAGCACCTCTCTGACACCCCAGGCACACCTCTGACACTCCCAGGCACACCTCTGACACTCCCAGGCACACTGCTGACACTCCCAGGCACACCTCTGACACTGCCAGGTACACCTCTGACACTCCCCAGGCATACCAGCTGACACTCCCAGGCACACCTCTGACACTGCCAGGCACACCCCAGACACTCCCCAGTGCACAGCTGACACTCCCCAGGCACACCACTGACACCCCAGGTACACCTCTACTCCAGGCACACCCTGACACTCCGCACCCTTGACACCTGAGGTACACCTCAGACTCTCCCAGGCACACCCTCAGACACTCCCAGGCACACCTCAGACACTCCCAGGTGCACCTCAGACACCCCAGGTGCACCTCAGACACCCCAGGCACACCTCAAACTCCAAATACTCCTGTGACACTTCCTGGTTCTCCACTCTCCCAGGCACACCTCAGACACCCCAGGCACACCCCTGGACACCCCACCAGACACTCTGCACACCTGACACCCCCAGGCACCCCTGGACACCCCATTCACTCTGGCACACCTCTGTTACCCCAGGCACACCCCAGACACCACCAGGCACTTCTGACACTCCCAGGTACTTCTCTGATACCCCAGGTACACCCCAGACACTCCCCATGTAAACCCAGACACTCCCAGGTACACCTCCGACACCCCAGGTACACACCTCTCACACCCCAGGTACACCTCTGACACCTGCCACACTCTGACACTCCGGTGCACCTCTGACACTCCAGGCACACCTCTGACACTCCCAGGCAAACCCTGACACTCCCCAGGCACCTCTGACACCCCAGGCACACCTCTGACTCCCAGGTCACCCTGACACCCCAGGCACACCCCTGACACCCCAGGCACACCTCCTGATACCCCAGGCACACCTCTGACACCCCAGGCACACCGCTGACACCCCAGGCACACTCTGACACTGCCAGGCACACCTGAGACACCCCAGGCATACAGCCACCCCCACACACCCCATTCAATCCCAGACACACCTCTGACACCCAGGCACCCAGACACCCCAGGTGCACCCTGACACCCCAGGCACACCTCTGACACCCCATACCTCTGACCACCCTAGGCACACCGCTGACACCCCAGGCACACCTCTGACACTGCCAGGCACACCTTGAGACACTCCCCAGGCATACAGCTGACACTCCCAGGCACACCCCATTCACTCCCCAGGCACACCTCTGAAACCCCAGGTGCCCACACCCAGGTGCACCTCTGACACCCAGGCACACCTCTGATACTCCCAGGTATACCTCTGACACCCCAGGCACACCTCGTGACACCCCAGGCACACCTCTGACACTGCCAGGTACACCTAAGACACTGACAGGCACACCTCCGATACCCCAGGCACACCTCTCACACCCCAGGCACACCCTCTGACACTCACAGGCACACCTCTGACACTCACAGCACACCTCTGACACTCCTCAGGCACACCTCTGACACTCCCTGGCAATCTCTGACACCCCAGGTACACCAGACACCCCAGGCACACCCCAGACACCCCAGGCACACCTCTGACACTTCCAGGCACACCCCCTGACACTCCAGGCACCCCAAGACACCCCAGGCACACCCCTGACACCCCAGGCACCAGACACTCCCAGGCACACCTCTGACACTCCCCAGGCACACCCCTGACACTCCCAGGCACACCCCAGACACCCCAGGTGCACCACACCCCAGGCACACCTCTGACACCGCCAGGCAAACCTCAGACACCCCAGGCATACAGCTGACACTCGGTACAACCTGACACCCCAGGTGCACCTCTGACACCCCAGGTGCACCACTGACACTCCCCAGCACCTCTGACACTCCCCAGGCACACCTCCTGACACCCCAGGCACAACTCTGACACTCCCCAGGCACACCTCAGACACCCCACACACCTCAGACACTCCCAGGCACACCCGACACCCAGGCACACCTGCGACACTCCCCAGGCACACCTCTGACACCTCAGGCACACCCTTACACCCCAGGCACACCTCAGACACTCCCAGGTACACCCCAGACAATCCCAGGCACACCCCAGACACTCCCAGGCACACCACTGACACTGCCAGGTACACCCCAGACACTCCCAGGCATACAAGTGACACCCCAGGCACACCACTGACACCTCCCTGGTGCACCTCTGACACTCCCAGGTACACCTCTGACACCCCAGGCACACCACTGACACTGCCAGAACACCTCAGACACTCCAGGCATACAACTGACACCCCAGGCACACCACTGACACTCCCCAGGTGCACCTGACACTTCCAGGCACACCCCAGACACCCCAGGCACACTTCTGACACTCCAGGCACACCTCTGACACCCCAGGTACACCCTGACACCTCAGGCACACCTCCGACACTCTCAGGCACACCTCTGACACGATCAGGCCACACCCTGACACTCCCCAGGCACACCCCTGACACTCCTAGGCACACCTCTTATACCCCTGGTACTCCTCTGACACACTAGGTCACACCTCAGACACCCAAGGAACACCCCAGACACTCACAGGTACACCTCTGACACTCACAGACACACCTCTGACACCCCAGGCACACCTCTGACACTCCCCTGGTACTCCTCTGACACCCCAGGCACACCTCAGACACTCCCCAGGCACATCGCAGACACCTGCACACCCCAGACACCCCAGGCACACCCCAGACACCCCAGGCACACCTCCGACACTTCCAGGCACACCCGCACACTCCCAGGCACACCCTGACACCCCAGGCACACCCCTACACCCCAGGCACACCCCAGACACCCCAGCACACCTCAGACAATCCCAGGCACACCTCAGACACTCCCCAGGCACCTCCAGACACTCCCCAGGTGCACCTCAGACACCCCCAGGCACACCACTGACACTGCCAGGCACACCCCAGACACTCCCAGGCATACAAGACACCCCAGTACACCACTGACACCCCTGGTTCACCTCTGACACCCCAGGCACACCTCTGACACTCCAGGTGCACCCCACAGATAATCCCCAGGCATACCTGACACCTCCAGGCACACCTCAGACACTCCCAGGCACACTCTGACACCTCAGGCACACCTCTGAGACTCCCAGGCACACCCTCTGACACTCTCAGGTACACCCATGATACTCCCAGGTATACCTCTGACACTCCCCTGGTACACCTCTGACACTCCCCAGATACACCCCAGAAACTGACAAGTACACTTCCGATACCCCAGGCACACCTCTCACACTCCCAGGCACACCCAGACACTCCCAGGAACACCCCAGACACTCACAGGTACACCTCTGACACCACAGGCACACCCTGACACTCCCAGGCACACCTCTGACACCCCTGGCACCCCTGACACCCCAGGCACACCACACAACCCCAGCCACACCTCAGACACCCCAGGCACACCTCAGACACCCCAGGCACACCAGACACTCCAGGCACACCTGACACCCTGGTGTACACCCGGTACACCCATTCACTCCCAGGTACCCTCTGTTACTCCCAGGCACACCCCAGACACCAGGTACCCTCTGACACCCCAGGCACTTCTCATACTCCCCAGGCACACCCCAGACACTCCCCATGTAAACCCCAGACACCCCAGGCACACCTCTGACACCCCAGGCACACCCCATTCACCCCAGGCACACCTCTGACACTCCCCAGGTGCACTCTGACACTCCCCAGGTGCACCTCTGACACCCCCAGGCACACCCTCTGATACCCCAGGCATACCCTGACACTTAGGCACCCGCTGACACTCCCATGTACACCTCTGACACTGCCAGGCACACCTCAGACAACCCAGGCATACAGCTGACACCCCAGGTACACCCATTCACTCCCCAGGCACACCTCTGACACTCCCAGGTGCACCTCTCAGACACCCCAGGTGCACCTCTGACACTCCCGGTACACCTCTCTGACATCCCCAGCATACACCTCTGACACTCCCAGGACACCGCTGACACTCCCAGGTACACCTCTGGCACCAGGCACACCCAAGACACCTGACAGGCACACTCCGATACCCCAGGCACACCTCTCACACCCCAGGTACACCCTGACACTACAGGCACACCCCCTGACACCCCAGGCACCTCTGACACTCCCCTGGTACCCCATGACACCCCAGCACACCTCAGACACCCCAGGTACACCTCAGACACCCCAGGCACACCTCCTGACACTCCAGGCACACCCTGACACTCCAGGCACACCTCAGACACTCCGTGCACCCCTGACACCCCAGGCACCCCAGACACCTCAGGTGCACACCTCCTGACACCCCCAGGCACACCCCTGACACCCCAGGCACACCCCAGACACTCCCCAGGCACCTCAGACACTCCCAGGTACACCTCTGACACTGCCAGGCACACCTCAGACACCCCAGGTATACAGCCGACACTCCCAGGCACAACTCCTGACACCCCAGGTGCACCTCTGACACCCCCAGCACCACTGACACCCCAGGTGCACCTCTGACACCCCAGGTACACTGACACCCCAGGCACAACTCTGACACTCCCCAGGCACACCCCAGACACTCCCAGGCCACCCCTAGACACCAGGCACACCCCTGACATACCCAGGTGCACCTCAGACACTCCCAGGTACACCCTGACACCTCTGTACACCCCTGACACTCCCCAGGCACACCGCAGACACTGCCAGTGCCACCTCTGACACTCCCCAGGCACACCCCTGACACTCCCAGGCACACCTCAGACACTCCCAGGAACACCTCAGACACTCACAGGTACACCCTCTGACACTCCAGGCACACCCTGACACCCCAGGTACACCCTCTGACACCCCTGGTACTCCCTGACACCCCAGGTACACCCCAGACACCCCAGTTACACCAGACACACCCAGGCACACCTCAGACACACCCAGTACACCTCCACACCCAGGTGCACCTCAGACACCCCAGGTACACCTCTGACACTGCCAGGTACACCTCTGACACTCCCAGGCATACACGACACTCCCAGGTACAACTCTGACACCCCAGCATTCTGATATCCCAGGTGCACCACTGACACCCCAGGTGCACCTCTGACACTCCCAGGTACACCCTGACACTCCCAGTACAACTCTGACACTCCAGGCACACTCAGACACCCCAGGTACACCTCAGACACTCCCTGCAACAATTCCCCTGACATACCCAGGTGCACCTCAGACACTCCCCAGGCACACCCTGACACCTCAGGCACACCCTGACACTCCCAGGTACACCGCAGACACTGCCAGGCACACCTCTGACACTGCCAGGCACACCTCTGACACTCCCAAGCACACCTCAGACACTCCCCAGGAACACCTCAGACACTCACAGCACACCGACACTCACAGGACACCTCTGACACCCCAGGTACACCTCTGACACTCCTGGCACCTCTGACACCCCAGGTACACCCTCAGACCCCAGCCACACCCCAGACACACCCAGGTACACCTCAGACACACCCAGGCACACTCGCCACCCCCAGGCACACCCGACACCCCAGGTACACCTCCTGACACTCCAGGTACCCACACCTCAGGCACACCTCCGACACTCCCAGGTACACCCCTGACACGACCAGGCACACCCCTGACACCACAGGCACACCCCTGACACTTTAGGCACACCCCTGACACCCCTGGTACCTCCTGACACCCCAGGCACACCTCAGACACCCCCAGGTACACCTCAGCACCCCAGGCACACCCCCCAGACACCCCAGGCACCTCTGACACTCCAGGCACACCTCCGACACTCTAAGGCACACCTTGACACTCCAGGCACCCCTGACACCCCAAGCACCCCCAGACACCCCAGGCACACCCCAGACATTCCCAGGCACCACAGACACTCCCCAGGTGCACTGACACTCCAGCACACCACCACACCTCAGGTACACCCCTGACACCGCCAGGTTCACCCTCAGACACCCCAGGTGCACCGACACCCCAGCACCCTGACACCCCAGGCACAACCTGACACCCCCAGGTACAACCTGACACCCAGGCACAACCCAGACACCCCACACCCTGACACTCCCAGGTGCACCCCGACACCCCAGGCACACCTCTGACACCCCACCCACACCCCTGACACCCCAGGCACCTCAGACACCCCAGGCACCTCTGACACCCACCCCTGACACTCCCAGGCACACCTCTGACACCCCAGGCACACCCTGACACCCCTGGTACACCTGACACCCCAGGCACACTCTGACACTCCCAGCACCTCTGACACCCCAGGTACACCTCTGATACTCCAGCACACCTCTGACACCCCACACCCTGACACCCCCAGGTACACCTCTGACACTCCCAGGCACACCTCTGACACCCCAGGTGCACCTCTGACACCCCAGGCACACTCTGACACTCCTGCCACCCCTGATACTCCAGGCACACCCCTGACACCCTAGGCACACTGCTGACACTCCCCAGGCACACCTCTGACACTGCCAGGTACACCAGAGACACTCCCAGGTATACAGCTGACACCCCAGGCACACCCCATTCACTCCCAGGCACACCCCTGACACCCCAGGTGCACCAGACACCCCAGGCACCTCTGAACTCCCAGGTCCACCTCTGATATCCCCAGGCATACCCCCGACACTCCTAGGTACACCGCTGACACCCCAGGTACAC
The DNA here is from genome assembly GCF_018991925.1 of Homarus americanus. NCBI lineage: Eukaryota > Metazoa > Arthropoda > Malacostraca > Decapoda > Nephropidae > Homarus > Homarus americanus. Next base: position 23,795 of record NW_024747162.1, read on the forward strand.
CTCTGACACTGCCAGGCACACCCAAGACACTGACAGGCACACCCGATACTCCGTGGCACACCTCTCAACCCCAGGCACACCCTCTGACACTCACAGGTGCCACCTCTGACACCACAGGCACACCCTGACACCCCAGGCACACCTCTGACACCCTGGCACTCCTCTGACCTGGTCACACCCCAGACACCCCAGGCACACCCCCAGACACCCCAGGCACCCTGACACTCCAGGCACACCTCTGACACTCCAGGCACACCCCAGACACCCCAGGCACACCGACACCCCAGGTGCACCAGACACCCCAGGCACACCCCAGGCACACCCCTGACACTCCCCAGGCACACCCCAGACACCCCAGGCACCTCAGACACCCCTAGGCACACCCCTGACACTGCCAGGTAAACCCCACACTCCCAGGCATACAGCCAGGCACAACTCTGACACCCCAGGTGCACCTCTGACACCCCAGGTGCACCACTGACACTCCCCAGGTGCACCTTGACACCCCAGGCACACCTCTGACACCCCAGGCACAACTCTGACACCCCAGGTACACCCCAGACATCCCAGGTACACCTCAGACACTCCCAAGCACACCCCTGACATACCCAGGCACCACCCCAGGCACACCTCTGACACTCTCAGGTACACCCCTGACACCCCAGGCACACGCAGACACCCCAGGCACACCCCTTGACACCCCAGGCACACCTGACACCCCAAGCACACCCCTGACACCCCAGGCACCCTGACACTCTCAGGCACACCCCACACCCCAGGTATACCTCTGATATCCCCAGGCACACCTCTGACACTTCCAGGCACACCCATGACACCCCAGGACACCCCAGACACTCTGGCACACTTCTGACCTTCCCCAGGCACACCCCAGACACCCCAGGTGCACCTCTAAAACCCTAGGTGCACCTCAAACACTCCCCAGGTGCACCTCAGACACTCCCAGGTGCACCTCTGACACTACCAGGTGCACTGACACTACCAGGCACACCTCTGATACTCCCCAGGTGCCCTGACACTCCCCAGGTGCACCTCTGACGCTCCCAGGGTGCACCTCTGACACCCCAGGCACACCCCTGACACTCTCAGGCACACCTCTGACACTCCCAGGCACAACTCTGACACCTAGGACACCACCGACATTCCCAGGCACACCTCTGACACTGCCAGTTACACTAGACACCCCAGGTGTACAGCTGACACTCCCAGGTACACCACTGACACTCCCCAGGAACACCTCCACACTTCCAAGTAAACCCCTGACACCCAGAACACCCTGACACCCCAGGCACACCTCAGACTCTCCCACACCTCAGACACCCGCACACCCCAGACACCCCAGGCAGTCCCTGACACCCCAGGCACACCCCGACACCTGGCACACCTCTGACACCTCAGGCACACCTCTCACACCCCAGGCACACCTCTGACACCCCAGGCACACGACACCACCACGTACCTCTGACACTCCCAGGCACCCACCTGGCCCACACCCCCGCAGACACCCCACGTACACCCCAGACACCCCAATGCACATCTCCAGACATTCCCCAATGCACACTTCAGACACTCCCCACAGGCACACCCCCAGACACCCCACGCACACCGCCGACACTCCCAGGCACACCTCCGACACCCCCAGGCACACTCCTGATAATCCCAGAGGCACACCTCTGATACTGCAAGGCACACCTCTGACACCCCACCTCTGACACTCTGTGTGCACACCCCTCATACTCCCAGGCATACCTCTGATACTCCCAGGTACACCCCTGACACTTCCAGGTACACCCATGACACTCCCCAGGTACACCCCAGACACTCCCAAGCACACCTCTGACCTTCCCCAGTACACCCCAGACACCCCAGGTGCACCTCAAAAACCCCAGTATTCCTCAAACACCCCAGGTGCACTCCAGACACCCCCAGGTGCACCTCTGACACCTGACACTACCAGGCACACCTCTGATACTCCCTGCACCTCTGACACTCCCAGGTGCACCTCTGACGCCCCAGGTGCACCTCTGACACTCCCAGGTACACCCCTGACACTCTCAGCACACTCTGACACCCCAGGTACAACCCCAGGTACACCACTGACATCCCAGGCACCCCCTGACACTGCCAGTTACACCTCAGACACCCCTGTACAGCTGACACTCCCAGGTACACCACTGACACTCCCAGAACACCTCTGACACTTCCAGGTAAACCCTGACACTCCCAGGAACACCCCTGACACTCCCAGATACACCCCAGACCTCCAGGCACACCTCAGACACCCCAGGCACACCCCAGACACCCCAGGCACACCCCTGACACTCCAGGCACACCCCAGACACCTGAGGCCACCCCTGACACTCCCAGCACTCACCCCAGGCACACCCACACCCCAGGTACACCCCAGACACTCACCACGCACCTCTGACACCCCAGGCACACCCCAGACACCCCACGCACACCCCAGACACCCCTGCACACCCCAGACACCCCACGCACATCCAGACATTCTACCGCACACCCCAGAACTCCCACGCACACCCCAGACACCCCAGGCACACCCCAGACACTCCCCACGCACACCGCCGACACCCCAGGTACACCTCCGACACTCTGGTACACCCTGATACTCCCAGTGCCACCTCTGATACTGCAAGGTACACCGCTGACCCCAGGTACACCTCTACACTCCCAGATACACCCCTGACACTCCCAGTACCTCCCTGACACCCCAGGTATCTCTGACACACCCAGGTACACCGCTGACACTCCCAGATACACCTCAGACACTGACAGGTACACTTGATACACCCAGGCACACCCCACACCCCAGGTACACCTCCACACCAGGAACACCTCAGACACCCCAGGTACACATCTGTCACCACAGGCACACCTCTGACACTCTTAGGCACACCTCTGACACTCCCTGGTACTCCTCTGACACTCCCAGGCACACCCTCAGACACTCCCAGGTACACCATAGACACCCCAGGCACACCCCAGACACTCACAGGTATACCTTGACACTTCCAGGTACACCTGACACTCCAGGCACACCTTGACACCTCAGGCACACCCCTGACACCCCAAGTACACCTCAGACACTCCCAGGCACACCTGGAGACACCCAGGTACACCAGACACTCCCAGGTGCACCTCCGACACCCAGGCACACCACTGACACTCTCAGGTACACCTCTGACACCCAGGTCCACCTCAGACACTCCCAGGTGCACCTCTGACACTCCCAGGTGCACCTCTGACACTCCCAGGTACAACCTGACACCCCAGGCACAACCTGACACCCCAGGTACAACTCAGACACTCCTGCACACCCCTGACACCCCAGGTGCACCTCAGACACTCCCAGGCACACCTCTGACACCCCACCCACACCCCTGACACTCCCAGGTGCACCTCAGACACCCCAGGTACAACTCTGACACCCCAGGTACAACTCTGACACCCCAGGCACAACCTGACACTCCCAGTACAACTCACACCCCAGGTACAACTCAGACACCCCAGGTACACCCCTGACACTCCCAGGTGCACCTCTGACATTCCCAGGCACACCTCTGACACTGCCAGGCACACCCTGACACTGCCAGGTTCACCAGACACTCCCAGGTGCACCTCTGACACTTGGTGCACCTCTGACACCCCAGGCACAACCTGACACCCCAGGTACAACTCTGACACTGCCAGGTACAACCCAGACACTCCCAGCACACCCCTGACACCCCAGGCACCTCAGACACCCAGGTACACCCCGACACCCCACCCACACCCCTGACACCCCCAGGTGCACTCAGACACCCCAGGCACAACTCTGACACTCCCAGGTACAACTCTGACACTCCCAGGCACAACTCTGACACTCCCAGGTACAACTCTGACACTCCCCAGGTACAACCCAGACACCCCAGGCACACCCCTGACACCCCAGGTGCACCTCTGACATTCCCAGGCACACCTGAGCACCTCCCGGGCACACCTGAGACATCCCAGGCACACCTCCGACACTCCCAGGTACACCTCCGACAAACCCAGGTTCCCCCAGACACCCCACACCCCAGACACTCCCAGGCACACCTCAGACAATCCCAGCTACACCTCAGACACCCCAGGTGCACCTCAGACACTCCAGGCACCTCAGACACTCCTGAGCACCACTGACACAGGCACATCTCAGACACTCCAGGTATACAACTGACACTCCCAGGCACTACCACTGACACCCCTAGTGCACCTCTGACACTCCCAGGCACCTGACACCTCTAGTACACCACTGACATTGCCAGGTACACCTCAGACACTCGCGTATACAACTACACCCCAGGTACACCACTGACACTCCCATGCACCTCTGACTTTCCAGGTACACCTCTGACACTCCCAGGTGCACTGACACCCCAGGTACAACTCCTGACAACCCCAGGTACAACTCTGACACCCAGGAACACCTCTGACACACTCCCAGGCACCCCAGACACTCCAGGCACACCCTGACACCCCAGGCACCCCAGACACTCCCAGGCACACCTGACACCCTGCACACCTCTGACACTCCCAGGCACACCCCTGACACTCCCAGGTACACCCCAAGACACTCCCAGGCACACTTCTGACACACTCCAGTACACCTCTGACACCCAGGTACACCTCTGATACTCCCAGGCACACCTCTGACACCCACCTCTCTCTGATACTCGTGGCACACCTCTGACACTCCCAGGCACACTGACACTCCCCAGGCACAACTCTGACACCCAGGCACACCTCAGACACTCCCAGGCACACCTCACACCCCAGGCACCTCAGACACTCCCCAGGCACACCACTGACACCCCAGGCACACCTCAGACACTCCCCAGCACCCCTGACACTCCCAGGCACACCTCTGACACTCCCAGGCACACCCCTGACACCCCAGGCACACCTCACACTCCCCAGGCACACTTCTGACACTCTCAGGCACACCTCTGACACTCCCAGGCACACCTCTGACACCTCATGTACACCCATGATACTCCCAGGTACCACCTCTGCACTACTCAGGTGCTGACACTCCCAGATACCTCAGACACTGACAAGTACACTTCCGATACCCAGGTACACTCCACCCCAGGTACACCTCAGACACTCCCAGGAACACCTCACAGGTACACCTCTGACACTCACAGGGACACCTCTGACACCCCAGGTACACTCTGACACTCCCTGGTACTCTCTGACACTCCCCAGGCACACCTCAGACACTCCCAGCCAGTACACCTCAGACACACCCAGTACACCCTCAGACACACCCAGGTACACCCCGACACTCCCAGGCACACTCTGACACCCCAGGTACACCTCCGACACTTCCAGGCACACCTCCGACACCTCAGGCACACCTCCGACACTCCCAGGCACACTCTGACACGATCAGGTACACCTCTGACACTGTCAGGTACACCCCTGACACTCCCAGAACACCCATGACACTCCCAGGCACACCTCAGACTCCCAGGTTCACCCCAGACACCCCAGGCACCCTGCACACCCAGGCACACCCCTGACACTCCCAGGCACACCTCAGACACTCCCAGGCACACCTTGGACACCCCAGGTGCACCTCTCAGACACTCCCAGGTGCACCTCAGACACTCCCAGGTGCACCAGACACCCCTGCACCTCAGACACTCCCCAGGTGCACCCCAGACACCCCAGGTGCACCTTAGACACTCCCAGGTGCACCAGACACCCCAGGTGCACCAGACACTCCCAGGCACACTCTGACACCCCAGGTACACCACTGACACTGCCAGGTACACCTCAGACATTCCCCAGGTATACAACCGACACCCCAGGTACACCACTGACACTCCCATGTGCACCTCTGACACCCCAGGTACACCTCTGACACCCCAGGCACCTCTGACACTCCCAGGTACAACCTGACACCCCAGGTACAACCTGGACACCCCAGAACACCACACCCCAGGCACACCCCAGACACCCCAGGCACACCCTGACACCCCAGGTGCACCAGACACCCCAGGTACACCTCTGACACTCCCAGGCACACCTCTACACCCCAGGTACACCCGACACCCCAGGCACACCCAGACATCTCGGACACTGACACACCAGGTACACTCTGACACCCCAGGCACACCCTCTGATACCCCAGGTACACCTCTGACATCCCCAGGTACACCTCTGACACCCAGGCACAACCCCACACCCCAGGCACACCCCAGACACTCCCCGGCACACCAGACACCCTGCACACCCCAGACACCAGGCACACCACTGACACCCCACACCAGACACTCCCAGGTACCCCGACACTCCCAGTGCACACCTCTGACCCAGGTACACCTGACACCCCAGGTACACCCCTGACACCCCAGGTACACTTCTGACACCTCAGGCACACCTCTGACACTCCCAGGCACACCTCTGACACCTCACACCATGATACTCCCAGGCACACCACACTTGCCACCGCTGACACTCCCAGATACACCCCAGACACTGACAATGACACTCCCAGGCACACCTCTGGCACCTCAGACACCTGGGAACACCTAGACAGCTCACAGACATTCTCCTGACACTCACACCCTCTGACCCCAGGCACCTCTGACACTCCCACACCTCTGGCACCCCAGACACCCTCCCAGCTCACTGGACACACCCCACACCCCAGACACACCCAGGCACTCCTACACTCCAGTGCACTTCTGACACTCCCAGGACACTTCCAGGCAATTGACACTCTCAGGTACAGCTCTGACACTCCAGGTACACCTCTACAGATCAGGCCACCCCTGACACTCCCAGGCACACTCCTTGAATTCCTAGGCACACCTCTGATACTCCCTGGCATCTGTACACCCCATACACTCCAAGGAACACCCTGGACACTCACAGGCACACCTCTGACACTCACACACACCTCTGACACTCCAGTACAACCTCTGACACCCCCTCCTGACACCCCAGCACACCTCAGACACTCCCAGCACATCGCAGACACCCCAGGCACACCCCTGTATACCCAGGCACACCCCCCAGACACTCCAGGTACACCTGACACTCGTGGCACACCACATACCTTGGTGCACACCTCTACACTTGTGTACACTTACACTCCCAGGCACACCTCAGACACTCCCAGTGCCAATTTCTGACAATCCCAAGCACCCTAGACCCCAGGTGCACCAGACACTCCCAGGGTACAATGACACAGTCAGGTACACATAGACAGACAAGGACACTCCCAGGTACACCACTGACACTCTGGTGCACCTCTGACACTCCCAGGCACACTCTGACACTCCCAGCACACGCATAGGAACACTCTGACACTCCAGGTAAACTGACACCCCAGGCACACCACTGACACCCCAGGTGCACCTCTGACACTTCCAGGCACACCTCAGACACCCCAGCAAAGCACTTCTGGCCACCTCAGGTACACCTCTTGACACTCCCCAGGCACACCTCCATACCAGGCACACTCCTGGACACTCTGTGCACACCCTGACACGATCAGGCACACCCCTGACACTCCCAGGTACACCTCTACACCCCTGTACACCTCTATACCCTGGCACTCTCTGACACACAGGTACACCCCACACCCAAGGAACACCTCAGACACTCACAGGTACACCTCTGACACTTGAGTTACACTTGACACCTCCCAGGCACACCTCTGACACTCCTGGTACCTCTGACACTCTGGCACACTGCACACTCCCAGGACATCGCAGACACCCCAAGGTACACCAGACACCAGTGCACCCCAGACACCCAGGCACACCTCCTGCACTCCAGGCACACCTGCGACACTCTCAGGCACACCCCTGACACTCCCGGCAGCACCTCATTCCCAGGCACACCCCAGACACTCCTGCGCACACCCCAGACAATCCCAGGTCACACCCCAGACACTCCCAGGTGCACATCAGACACTCCCAGGTGCACCTCAGACACTACTAGGTACACCACTGACACTGCCATGTACACCCCAGACACTCCCAGGCATACAAGGACACCCCAGGCACACCATCTGACACTCCTGGTGCACCTCTGACACCCCCAGCACACCTCTGACACTCCCAGGCACACCACTGACACTGCCAGGAACACCTGAGACACCTTGGCATACAACTGACACCCCCGGTACACCACCGACACCCCAAGTGCACCTCTGACACTCCAGGCACACCTCAGACACCTGTCACCTCTGACACTCAGGTACACTTGACACTCCCCAGGCACACCTCTGACACTCTCAGGCACACCCATGATACTCCCAGGTATACCTCTGACACTCCCAGGCACACTGCCGAGCACCCAGATACACCTCAGAAACTGGGACACACTCTTCCTGCACCTGCACACCTCTCACACCCAGGCACACCCCTTCAGACACTCAGAACACCTTCAGACACCACAGGTACCTCTGGCCACCACAGGCACACCTCTGACACTCCAGGCACAACTCTGACACCCTGGTACTCTGACACCCCTGGTACACCTAAGACACCCCAGCTACACCCTCAGACACTTGGGTGCACTCAGACACTCCCTAGGCACACCCCGACTCCTGGTTCCACCCCAGATACCCAGCACACCCCAGACACCCCAGGCACACCCCCAGACACCCAGGCACGCCCCAGACACCCCAGGCACACCTCAGACACCCCAGCACCCTCAGACTCCCAGGCAACCCCAGACATCTGTGCACCTCAGACACCCCAGGTGCACCCCAGACACCTGCGTGCACCAGACACCCCAGGTGCACCAGACACTCCCCAAGCACCCCAGACACTCCCCAGCACCCCAGACACTCCCAGGCACACCTCTGACACTCTGCAAGAACACTTACTACCTGCCAGGTACACCCCAGACATTCCAGTATACAACTGACACCCCAGGCACACCACTGACACTCCCATGTGCACCTCTGACACTTATGCCACCTCTTGGTGCACCTCTGAATACCTCTGCCAACTCACACTCCCAGGTACAACTCTGACACTCCCAGGAACACTTCATACCCCAGGCACACCAGACACCCCAGCACCCTGATACCCCGTGGTGCACCGTGACACCCCAGGTACACCTCTGACACTCCCCAGGCACACCTCTGACACTCCCAGGTACCCCCTGGACACTTGCACACCCCAGCACACCCCAGGCACACTTCCCCACACACCAGGTACACCTCTGACACTCCCCAGGTACACCTCTGATACCCGTGCACCTCCATACCCCCAGGTACACCTCTGACACTCCAGGCAACTCTGACACTCCCAGGTACACCTCATGCTCTGCACAACTGACACCCCAGGTACACTTGGGACACCCCCAGTGCACACCACTGACACCCCAGGTACACCTGGACACTCCCAGGTACAACTTCCACACTCCGTGCACACCCCTGACACTCCCAGGTACACCCCTGACACTGCATGCACACCCCATGACACCCCTGTTCACACCTCTGACAATTCCCAGGCACACCTCTGACACTCATGTACACCATGATACTCCCAGGCACCTCTGACACTCTAAGGTACACTTATGTTCCCCAGATACACTGGCACTGACAAGTACACTTCTGATACCTGCGGGTACACCTTAAACTTGCACTTCATGACACCCCAGAACACCTTGAGACACATGCACACCACACTCACAGTACACTTCTGAGGCTCCAGGCACCCTGACACCTGTACCCTCTGACACCCCAGGTACATTGCATGCACCTGAAGTTTACACCTCAGACACAACCCAGGTGCATTCAGACACACCCAGGCACACCTCCGGACACTCCCAGGTACACCTGAATTCCCAGGCCACCTCCGACACTTCCAGGTATATCCTCTGACACCTTGTGTGCAGCCCTATCAATTCCCCAGTGCCCCCTGACACGATCAGGCACACCCCTGCACTCCTGGTACACCTCTGAGCACCTCCTAGGTACACTCTCTGATACTCCCTGGCACACTAGAAAGTACACCTCACACTAAACACTCTGCAGACACTACAGCACACTTTGAGCACCTGCAGTTTGCACCTCTACACTCCCTGCAACTCTGACACCTGCATTCTCTGACACCCCCAGGCACACCTCAGACACTCCCAGGCACATCGCAGACACCCCAGGTACACCCCATTCTGCACACCTCAGACACCCAGCACACCTCCGACACTTCCAGGTACACCTGCACCTCAGCAAGTACACCTCTGGACACTCAGGTACCCCCCACACCCCAGGTACACCTCAGACACTTAGTACACCTGTGACAACCGACACCCCTGTGCAATCTCACAGACACCACGTACACCACTGACACAGCCAGGCACACCCCACACCCTGCGTGATATGATACCCCAGGCAGTTAACAATGACACCCCTTGAAAAAACCCCACACTTATAAGTACAGTTCTCCACACACTCCCAGGTACACCACTGACATTGCCATACAGAACACTCCCAGACACTCCCAGGCATGAACTGACACCTCTAGGAAAACACTTACACTCCCAGGTGCATTTCTGACTTGAAAAGTACCCTGTGAGCACCTGTGTACACCCTGACACTTGCAGTACACCCCTGATGGACTTGAGGCACACTGACACTCTCAGGCACACCTCCGACACTCTCAGGTACACCTCTGATAACAGATCAGGTGCCAACTGACACTCCTGCACAACCTGACACCCTAGGTACACCCCATACTCCCCGGCACCCTCTGACAGCACCAGCCACCCCATTGGCACCCAAGGAACACTGCACACCACAGGCACACTCTGACACTCAGACAACCCGACACTGCACTTGACACCCCTGGGTACCCTCTGACACTCCCAGGCACACCCCTTTAGACTGCACCCCAGTGCACAACCCAGACACTGAAGGCACCTCAGACACCTGCCACTGACACTGCGCACACCCCACATTAATTTCCCCAGGCAACACCCCTGACACTCAGGCACCCTTACACTCCACACTTCACACCCCAGGCCCCAGGACAATCCCAGGCACACCTCAGACACCCCACACCTGCACCTCAGACACACAGTACACCACTGACACTGCTGTGCACTTCAGACACCCAGGTATACAAGGATAATTCTGGTACAATACTGACACTCCCTGCACCTCTGACACCCCAGGTACACCCTGACACTCCTGAGGTGCACCACTGACACTGGTAGGCCCACCTCGGACACCCCAGGGGTATACAACTGACACCCCCAGGCACACACTGACACTCCCAAGCACCTCTGACACTTCCAGGCACACCTCAGACACCTTGTACACTCTGACACTCAGGCAACTTTGATAATTCCCAGCACTCTGACACCTCAGGCACCTATTTATACTCCCAGGCACTCTGACACTCCAGGACACTGCCAGACACAGAAACTGATACCTGATACTCCTGGGTACACCTCTCTCGCACTCCCAGGCATCCTGAGACCTACAGAACACCATTGTGACACTCACAGGTACACCTCTGACACCTCAGACCCCTGAGGCATGACCTCTGACACTCCCCTCCACACCCAGCACCCACACCCCAGTTACACCTCAGACACTCCCAGGCACACCTTCAGACACTTAGTGCACCGCACACTTCCTGTGCACACCTACACCCCAGGTACACCTGTACACCCATTCACTCCCAGGTACCTCTTGTTAAATTTGGTACACCAGACACCAATTTTGTGTACCTCTATTAAATTCCCAGGTACTTCCTGATATCCTGCAACCCCAGACAATCTTCCCACAAACCCAAGAGCACCCCAGGCACCTCTGACACCCCTGGTACACCCCATTCAATTCCCCAGGTACACCTTCCTGACACCCGTGCACCTCTGAGACTCCAGGTGCGCCTTGACATCCCAGGCACCCTGACACCTGGGTACACACCCACAGCACTGACACCTGCATAAGCTGACACCAGTACAACTCATTCCCTTGCGCACCCCATTGTGCACTCAGATGCTCCTAGTAACTTGACAATCCCAGGTGACACCCTGATACTCCAGGTATACCTCTTATACTCCTAGGCACATACCCCAGGTCACCTTCTGACCCGCAGGTACATTCCAACAACGACAGGTACACACCGATAATTCCTGGTACAGTCTCTCATGCTCCCAGGACACCTCATACCACAGGTACACATCTGACACTTCACAGGCCACCTCTGACACTCCCAGTACACTTGGCACCCTGGTACTCCTATGACACTTGTGTACACCTCAGACACCTTGTACACTTGCATACACCCACACTTGACACTCAGGCATACCCTGACACTTCCAGGTACACCAGACACTCCCAGGCGCCCCTGACACCTCCCAGGTGCACCTCAGACACCCAGGCACAACCTTTCTGACCCTGGCACCCCTGACACCCCAGGCACACCCCAGACACCCCAGGTGCACCACACTCCTGGCAACCCTGACACTGCCAGGCACACCCTGTGACACTCCCTGGTGCACAGCTACATTCCCAGGTACACTCTGACACCCAGGTGCACCTCTGACACCCCAGGTGCACCACTGACACCCCAGGTGCACCTCTGACACTCCCAGGCACACCTGACACTCCCAGGTACAACTCACACTCCAGGTACACCTCAGACACCCCAGGCACCAGACACTCCCTGGCACACCCCTGACATACCCAGGTGCACCCCAGACACTCCCAGGCACCTCTGACACCCCAGGTACACCCCAGACACTCCCAGGTACACCCCTGACTCTCCCAGGCACACTCTGACACTCCCGTGTACACCCCTGACACTCCAGGTGCACCCCAGACACTCCCAGGTAAACTTGACACACTCAGGCACACCTGACACCCCAGGTACACCCCAGGTACACCCTGACACTCCCAGGTACAACTCTGAGCACCCAGGTACAACTCTGACACTCCCCAGGAACACCATACACTTGGTACACACTCCCCAGACACTCCCAGGTACACCCCTGACACCCCAGGCACCTCAGACACCCCAGGTACACCTCTGACACCCCAGGTACACCCCAGGTACACCTCCGACACTCCCTGTACACCTCCTGACACTCAGGCACACTTACACCCCAGGCACACCTCACAGACACTCCAGGCACACCTCAGACAATCCCAGGCACACCCTCAGACACCCCAGGTGCACCTCAGACATATACAACTGTCAGACACTCTGTGCACCTCAGACACCTGGCACACCTCAGACACTCCCAGGTACACCTCAGACACCCTGGTACACCACTGACACTCCCAGGTACACCTCAGACAGTCCCAGGTACACCCCTGACACTCCCAGGTACACCTCTGACACTTCTGTACACCCCTGACAGTCCCAGGTACACCCCTGACACCCCAGGCACACTTATGACACTCTCAGGCACACCTCTGACACTCTGTGCACACCTCTGACACTCTCATGTACACCCATGATACTCCCAGGTACACTCTGACACTCCCAGGTACACCGCTGACACTCCCAGATACACCTCAGACACTGACAAGTACACTTCCGATACTCCCAAGAACACCTCTCACACTCCCCAGGCACACCCCAGACACCTCCAGGAACACCTCAGACACTCACAGGTACACCTCCTGACCTCACAGGCACACCCTCTGACACTCCCCAGGTACACCTCCGACACTCCCAGGTACACCTCCGACACTCCCAGGTACACCTCCGACACTTCCAGGTACACCTCCTGACACCCCAGGTACACCTCTGACACTCTCAGGTACACCTCTGACACGATCAGGTACACCTCCGACACCCCAGGTACACTTCTGACACTCCTAGGTACACCTCTGATACTCCTGGTACTGCTCTGACACACTAGGTACACCTCAGACACTCCAAGGAACACCAGACACTCACAGGCACACCTCTGACACTCACAGTTACACATCTGACACTCCCAGGTACACCTCTCTGACACCCCTGGTACTCCTCTGACACTCCCAGGCACACCCCAGACACCCCAGGCACACTGCAGACACCTCTAGGCACACCCTCAGACACTCCCAGGCACACCCCAGACACCCCTGGTGCCACCTGACACTCCAGTACACCGGCCTCTCAGGTACACCTCTGACACCTCAGGCACACCTCTGACACCCCAGGTACACCTCAGACACTCCCAGGCACACCCAGACAATCCCAGGTACACTCCCAGACACCCCAGGCACCTGAGATACCCCCAGGTGCACCAGACACCCCAGGTACACATCGACACTGCCAGGTACACCAGACACTCCCAGGTATACAACTGACACTTGGTACACCACTGACACCCCTGGTGCACCTCTGACATTCCGGCAGCACCCCTCCAGACACCCAGGCACACCACTGACACTGCCAGGTACACCTCTGACACTCCCAGGTATGAACTGACACCCCAGGCACACCACTGACACCTGCACTCTGACACTCCCAGGCACTTGTAGGCACACCCCACTGACACTCAGGTACACTCAGACACTCCGGCAACTGACACCCCAGTACACCACTCACTCCGGTGCACCTCTGACACTCCCAGGTCACCTAGACACTCCAGGTACACTTTAACACCTCGTCTGACCCTGACACTTGGTCACCCTGACACTGCACACCGCTGACACCCAGATACACCTCAGAAACTGACAAGTACCTGATATTCCCAGGTACACTCACACTTGGGTGCACACCTCAGACACTCCCAGGAACACCTGACACTCACAGGCACCTCTGACACTCACAGGTTCACCTGACCTCCCAGGCACACCCTGACACTCCCTGGTACTCCTCGACACTCCCCAGTGCACCAAAGACACCCCAGTTACACCTCAGACACACCCAGGTACACCCAGACACTCCAAGGTACACCCCTGACACTCCCAGGTACCTCTGACACTCCCAGGTACTCCCTCTGACACACCCAGGTCACCGCTGACACCCAGCTACACCTCAGACACCTAGGTGCACCTCAGACACCCCAGGTGCACCTCAGACCTCCCAGGTGCACCTCAGACACCCCTGGTGCACACTGCACACCCAGGCACCTCAGACACCCCAGGCACCCCACACTCCAGGTGCACCTGTGACTCCCAGGCACACCTGGAGACACTCCAGGCACACCTGAGACACTCCCAGGTACACCTCCGACACCCCAGGTACACCTCCAACAGTCCTAGGTACACCTCCGACACTTGCACACCTCCGACACTCCCAGGTACACCTCCGACACTCCCAGGTACACCTCTAATACTCCAGGTACACCTCTGATACTCCAAGGTACACTGCTGACACTTGTGTACCCTGATAATTCCCCAGTGCACTGACACCCCAGCACCCAGACACCCCAGGTGCACCAGACACCCTGTGCACTCCAGACACCCCAGTTGCACCTCAGACACCTCCAGTACACCTCAGACACTCTCAGGCACACCTGAGACACCCCAGTGCACTTCGACACTCCCAGGTACAGCTCCGACAGACCCAGGTACACCTGACACCCAGGTACATCTCCACAATTCTGAGGTACACTTGATACCTAAGGTTACTGCTAGCAATACGTAACTCCCGAACGAAGTATACTGAT